>NC_139521.1:14312899-14440399 GCF_947247035.1 Vipera ursinii
GGAAATAAAATGTCTCTAACTTCAATCAGTCTTCTATAGCCTGCTTTGGAAGTCCCCTTCCCATATTCCATTTTGTCGTACGTTTCATAAAGTGGTTTATAAATTTTATAAGCTGTTAAGTGTTTTATAAATTTGATAAAAAGAATGGAATGGATTCATACAAGGAGGTGAATCTCCAGCAAAAACCTCCTGGGACACAACAGTTTTGTTTAGGATTTTTCTCCCCATCCTATTCTTCCATTTATGTGCTATTCAGCCTTACCCCAAATTGGAAAATACATTTAAAAACAAATCAGAGTGAAAAGATTCCTTATGTGCCCTCCCTGACACAGGGCTGATCTCTACTCTTACTTTCTATGAACATGAAGTAAAGTTTCTATCAAGTCAGAGTTGCCCTATGGTTACATTGAGGTAATTTTCCTGGCCACAATACAGGCTAAAACGTTTTCTTGATATTGCACATACTGTTATATGTAAGAATCCATTTATATCATATTCATAAATGGAATGTTTCAAACATTATTCCATGGATTCTGCCATCTCCCGAAGAGAAGAGAATAGATGTGTATTGAACTGGTATTAGGCATTTCAAAGGAAAGGAGAAGCCTTTTGAACTGGGGAAACAAAAGGGAGGGCTAGCATCTGGCTTGTGTCATGGAAGAGAGCAATAAACATGAAGGGTCCTAAGTTCCTTTTTCCCACGAGAGGGATGATATGAGAGAAAAGAAGGGGGACTGACCAAATGGGGTTAAGGGGGGGTTAAACCGGGAACTCTTTATAAGGGTTTACTTCGTGGAATAATATTAAGTCCTGTCTCATTTCCTACAACCAAGCATCTCATAGTAAAGATTCTTTTTGGAATAGATTTGACTCCAAGAATTTTGTCTTCCTAAGACGTGGTTTGGGGTGGGTCCTGACATTATATCTTCATGGTCAGGAAAGCAAAATAACAACAGAAGAAACTGACCACAAGGGAAAGACGTGTCGGCATTTGCTTTTAAACTGCAAATAATCATCTCTTTGATTATATCCAGCACTGGTCACTTGATTTGACTCCTAGACATGAGGCATTTGACTCCTACTTCATCATTGTGTCAAAAGATATTCTTTCCCTTTCGGAGGTTTACTTTTTCAAAACGACACACTGTATATTGGATGACTATGTTTATGAACAAAAGAAATGAAAAAAGTTCCAAACGTATCTGTTATTTGTTCAGTCAGATTCCCCTGTGAAGTAGGGTCCACATGATGCTCTAAGAACATACGCCCCTCCCATCAGATCTGGCAGGAGGGATATAATGTGGATCCTTGGTGGTGCCATCAGGCTTTGGGCCCTCTTTGCCTTTTAATAACAATTGTTCTGGCTTTGTTAATTATTTCTATATTACTGTTTTATAATTTTTATTGTATCAGAGTCACCTTTCACAAAATGGTTAACTGTATAAATCTGAAAAAATAAACTAAAGAAGTAATTAATTGTTTGACTGATAAATAATTAAGCAAACATTCAAGGGCAAAAACATCCTGAACTTTAGAAATATTTTAAAAAAATTCTGACAGAAATGTTTCATTCACTTGAAAAGGGTTATTACTCAACATTAGTATAAGGGGAAGTACAGTTTGAATACTGGAATAGCTAGTCAGGGTTAAGAGAGTTTCAATGATGGTTTGGGGATGACATAGGAAAAAAACATAGGAAAAAGAAAACTGCTATGGTCAGGGAATTATTGTACTAGTTATAGTAGGAACTATTATACTACTCATATGCAAATAAGGACATTTTTGTGGCCTATGATGAAATTGGCTTATATGAAATTTAGGGAAAAGCCTGAGGAAAATTAAGTATGTATTAATTACTTAAACATTATATCATGTTTTGGCAAGTGACCTCATCAACTCTTTTGCAATTTTCACTTAAAAGCTGAATTATTTTTATCTAATAAATGTCTTTAAGGATTCTATCAATTTCATGCCTATCTTACTTAACCATCAGTTAAGTAAGTGACGTTTCTGGATAGCTTAACAAAATTGTGGTGTATATTTGGCTGTTGTGGCAAATAATTTATAGAATAAATCGCAAAGTTTAACCGTGAAGGAAATTACTATTTTCCATTTTATGTGGTACTAAAAACAGTGTAGCTCACTGGATTCTATCACACACTAACAAAGAATAATTTTCAAATAATACTGAATATAACATTTATATTAGTTGCGCTGCTTGCTTTAACACTTGACTGAGTTTGGAATTTTTTGTAATCACAAAGCTTTACATTATGTTGCTTCTAACTAATGAACATATACAGTATTATTTGAAATGAATATTTTCAAATAATATTGTATATAACATTTGTATTAGTTGCACTGCTCGTTTTAACATTTCAGTGTGTTTGGAACTGATTTTTTGTAATCATACTCAAAACGTTTACATTATATTTTTTCTAATGACACTATTTATTTCCAGCAAACAAGTTTAATTGCCATTAATAAAAAGATTATGAATGAATGTTTAATCACTATTAGCCTATGAAACTGCTCATTCAAAAGAGAACCACTGAAATAAATGAAACATAGGTCAGCTATTTCAGTAATTCCTCAGATTTTTTTCAATATGTATTCTTCATGTAATTTTCTAAATTACAACATTCAAAAGGTTACAACAAAATGCACAGCGCCATATAAGGAAAATGTGTTGTGTCATTGCTGAGTAATTTACCTAATGCCTTCTAATGTCACATAGCTAGCAAGCCTTGAGAAACATTTTTTGAATTTCTTTCTTAGATTTTAGAAGAATGAGGTAATATGTTAAGGCATTCCTATTCTATGAGCTATTTTGTCAACTTCCCAGAACACAAACATTTACTGCCCAGTGATGCAACAATTTTTCAAAGTAAGGTTTAGTTTAGGAAGTAATGTTTTAAGTGAAATGGTCTTTCTCCAAGGAAGTTGATATAAGGAAGCTATATAAATAATGTTATAATAATTCCAGATTGTATTATACCGCTATGCCATCTTCTTTTCATTCATTAAACATATTTGTTCTTTCTTGAAGTAAAATAATCAATACAAAATTCTAAGCATTTTCTTTGGTATTTAGGGTCAAGACATATTTGTCAGATACAAAACTTAAAGAAAAATATTCTATTTTATCTGGAGGTGTTCACACATATTTCCTCACAAAACATTAAGGAAATTAATCTGCTAGATACCATATGCTATTAAAGATATCAGACTGACCACATCATAATTTTAAGATGTCTTTGAATGAAAAGCCGAAATGCAAGCTAAACAAATATAACTGTTTTCCCTTACCTCATGATCCTATCAGCAAAATTAGACTGAAATGGCACAGAGCTAAATATTCATAAGTTGGCATCTATTTATATTTTAAATCAAACTGTAAATGAGATCAGATATGTTACTAATTAAAACAATAGGTAATCTTCATAAAAAATAAATGAAGATATAAGGCAGTATAAAAATAATCTACTCACCATATTTTAGTTATTTATTTATCAATTTTCTACACTGCCCATCTGATTTAAGTGACTCTGGGCAGTGTACAGTAAAAACATACAAAAATATATAAATATAGTTAAAAACTAAAGTAAAGATGAAGGTGTTAAAAGTTAAAAGGCAAAAGGAGTACCCTTAAGTCACCCCACTACACACAGGGTAGCATATAACTCAGACTACCATATTAACTGGAAGAATCTGGTCTTGATGCTCTTCTGGAAGGTTAGAAGAGTGGGGGCCTGCCTTATCTCTGGATGTTTTAAAATAGAAAGTAGAAAAGGCTCTCTTCCTGGATCCCACTGATTGAAACTCTTCAATCAACGGGATCCACAACACAGCCTCTCTGCCTGACCAGGTGGGATGGTACAAAGTAATTGGGATTAGATGATTCCATTAATAGTTGATCCTGTGCCATAGAAGACTTTAAATGTAATAACTAACACCTTGAATAGGACCCAGAAGCAAACTGGCACCCAATGCAGTTCATGTAGCAGAGGTATTACATGCACAAGTCTAGAGATGCATAAAACTGTACCATACTGCACCAGTTGCAGCTTCTGGATACTCTTCAAGGATAGTCTGATGTATACTGCATTGCAGTAGTCCATCCAGGAAATTACCAGAGCATAAATGACTGAAAGAAGGTCTCCTTAATCCAAGAAATGGCATAACTGACGCTCAACACAAATTGAGAAAAAGCCCTCCTAGCAACGAATGCCACATGCTCCTGAAGCAGCAGTCTTCAGGAAAATAAAATCTGCATGCACTCCTTTGCTTTCCCTTTCTTTACTATTACAATCAATCTGATTTTATTTCATTAACTATTGAATCATTTCTTCTTCTCACAGCCCAAGGTATGTCTTGCATAATCACTCAGGCCATCAGCTTATTTTCATGTCAGTAGTCCAGTGTTCACAGCCATTGGTGCCTTTGTGGTCAGCATGATGTCACTGCACTACATTTTTATATTATATCAAATAGAACAGTAGTCTTTCTCCCAAGTAACATGCATCTCTATTTCATAAGCACCTTAACTAAATGGCTACATTTATTAATTAACTGAAAGAATAAATGTATTTATTTGCAAACTTGGAATTAGTCACATTACAAAACAGTATAATATATACAAAATTCTGAATATATAAATGAATAAAAAATGTTTATAGCTTACCAATATTATGTCCATTTTTTCCCTCTGAATGTTGTGTAAGATCAATTGTCCTATCAATCTGAAAGATTTTTAAGTCTTCAACATCTAAGGCAATATCTCCCCAAAAGACAGCTTTAAATACAAAAAGAGAGCTTAATATAAATATATTAAAAATAATACACACTTTTATTTGAAATATATGGCTGTAATCAAATATAGAACTTTAAGGATATGTTGAAATTAAGGATCTTTGCTTGCTTAAAGTCTCTTGCAAATGCCATTACTCCGAAAGACTTTATAATGCACAAGATAAATTATAGTTTAAATGCTGCAGTGTTACAGAAGTCTTTATAGTTGTATTGACTTTGAAGAAAGGTGTTCTAAATGTATTATTCTATGCAATATTGAGTATTCGAGGATAGGAAGTTAAGGATACAAGTCATTAAGAGAAAAAATAAATGGTTAAAATGCTATATGGTGATAGAAAAGAGGTACCATGGAAATATAATTCTCAATTTCTATACAGTTACTTGGTAAAATAAACACTTTCCAATAATTAAAAATACGTTATCCCTTTTTTTAATCAACAAGAAAATATTTTGTTCTTAAAGTATATAAGATTTAACATTTTAGCTTTCACAATGTATTCTATCACAAATCTTTTCAATAAGTTTGTTTTATTATGCAATATTTGTTTCAACATGGAAACTTTTATTAATGTTAGCCTTATCAATCTGTCAGCAGAAGAAACATTTTCTCATCTTGTGTCACTAAAAGATGTGTTGTGGATTAAATATTGTAATTACACTTTCGACATGGACCCATCCCTAGATATGGATGCTGACAAATTTAATTGTTTGGCATCTAAAAAACAAAATCTCTGAATGATCATACCTTACCTGATGATTTTTTTTAATTAGACCAGAAAGTTCTGATATATTTACATGCAGTATGTCAAAGATATCACTATGCAGCCTGATACAATAAAAAACTGTTTTTCATTGTGAAATGTTAGCAATAGAAAAACAGTTTATTTTACATGTGCAAAGCCACACCGTACTGCTTTAAACCAAAAAAGCTCCAAATGTCTATACTGCCTTCTCTATAGGCAGAGAAAGAATTCGTATTCAGAATTAACCCAAAGAACTTTAATTCATAACTTCAACACTATTTATAAGATTAGCATATATTTTTAAACTGAGAGATTTTTAAGCTAGAATTTCCAATATTACCAATTTTGAACCAGGCTGAGATCATCCCATGTGGTTTCCATTGCCCACATTTTTAATATTCAGTTTACATCCACACGATTTTCATATCCAACAAGAAATTAAATACCAGTAAGGAAAAAAAATGTCCTATTCAACTTATTTCAACAATTATTCTTCCAGCTATGTTTATGGAACTATCTTAAACATGGTTATTCACATGCAAACTCAGTGCATTATAGTTACCTTCTGCAACTGTAATGAGAGTTTTTGTCACTTTCTTCCTTCCCTATCTACATCACAATCTATTCCTGAAAAGTCTACAAGCTTTTACAGCACATTTGCAGAGGAGTGAATGAATATCTCTTGGGAAGATGATATAGGAGAATAGGCAAAGTTGGAGGGTAGGCAGAATTAATGAGTCATCAGCCTGGAGTCATTACATTCCCACAAACAATAGACATCCAATCCCTCTTGAATTCTGTTGACCCTCATCCACCATCAATTTTCCTCTGAACGTTAATTGACTATATTCTTGTATATAGGCTTGAGCAATAAATCTTCTTGCCTGTGACTTAACATATGATCCTGATTCTTTGCATCTAAGAGGCGGAGGTAGCAGGATTGCAGGGGAGACATATTAGGACCCCCATCTGTAGAACCATCACTTGTACTCTATAATAAATCTGTTTAAAAATTGAGTTGCGCAACAGGTACTGCAACTTGTGACAAAGGAGAGCCTAAGCTGTGTTGAAATGCATATAAAAACTGTAAATATGGACATATAGCTGTGAGGGGTTAAATCCATATTTTAAGAGCTTGAAGAGTAGTTGTTTTGTTCCTGATTCGGAGGCAAGGTACCCTGGCAATTAGTAAGCAAAAATGTTTTAGAATGGTAGGAGGAAACCCAAATATTTACAACCAGAGAAAGAGGAGGACAAAATATATATACTTCAGAAAGATAATAAGAAAGAGAAAGGAGAGTAGAAGGATCTTAGATGGAATATGTACATTAAAAGAAAGCTTCTAAAAGTCAATATGAATATAATGAAGATGAGAAACAAACAAAAAATACAACTAGCTACAGTCAATCTAAGTAGTTAAACCACATGAGATAGCATAATATACTGTATATTTAATAACTAAAGCTCTTATTTTTAAATTTTGTTTACAATTAGGGTTTTTTGTATTTTTTCTTACTTTTCCATGAAAACCAATTAGACTAACTCCTTATCCCTGATATCTAATAAGCATTTAATCAAAAGGGTAATAGAAAATGAATTGTTGACAATGGAATTTACAGAAAAATAAATTGAGGCTGGTGAGATTAAGATTGTGGAATGAGGACTGCAATTTAAAAGTGTAATTAAAATGTAACTCTGGGACTGAAACATTCAGTGAGATAGTTATCTGGTAGCGTGAGGAGGGAAGCCTCAGATAAATATTCTATGTGGCTCCAGTGCCAAGCCAAAAAATTACAGAGTACCTATTTCATCATAAATGAAAATCATGGTAAATTTCATATACAGCAAGTTTCTTTAAAGTCAGTTATTGCAAAGATTTAACCTTTTTTTAATTTCTACCACAATTATTACTTTCTGATCATCAGCACTAGCATCATCCCCAAAATATATTTAGTTTCAATTTTTATTGTATGTTGTAGAATACCCTTCAGTAAATTATCAGTTACTTTACTGATAAATGTTATAAACTCTTTAATGTGACTTCTTACTTCAACACCCTTCTACTTAACAGTAGATGCTTACAGTGTAGATAAATAAATATGAACTGGAAAACTTTTTTTCTAAAATATCAGATTAATTGTGTTGTTTTCATTATAGTATATTACTTTGGTATGTACTAGCAATAATACTATTATAATAATTCACTCCATAATGGTAATACCTATGGCTTAATTTATCTGAGATTCTGAGTCTTCGGAGAAGGGCGGAATATAAATGGAATTAAAATAAATAAATAAATAAATAAAGTGTTTATCAGAAAAAGTATCTTTACTATGTTCCTTTTGGTGTAAAGATTATGCTTCTCTACTTTTGCTGACAACTGTTTAAAAATGTGTGTAACACTGACATTGATTTCGCAAAGGAAAGCAGTAACATAGAACAACAGCTCAAGCTAAATATGTCTCCAGTCTCTTTTACTTTTTTGAAATGAACTGTAGTTCAGCATTCCAGTTTGACAGGCACATTGCACAAAGTGTAAAAACCTGATATTGAAATACAAAATAGGCAACAAGCCATATAGTACTGGGAGGCAGAAAAATTATACAGCAATTTAACTCTTTTTCAATATGGAATGAATGTAAAATGATGAAATCAAGCACATGTCCAGGCTTGTCAGAAACCCAGGGAGAATGAATTGTTTATATATTTTCATTAAAAAAAAACTTGAGGAAATCTATCAACATAACTTGCACTGTAGGGGTGCTAAGCCATCAATCCATTTGTTTAATACATTTCTACAATTTTGAAGAAAGTAATTATTTTTCCAGCTCACTATTTTAAACTACTACATAAACCACTCCGCAGGGATACTTTGCATGGCAAAAACACATAAATGTTTTATGAATAAATGAATAAGTAAATTGCACTGTGCCACTTTTTACCTATTTAAAAAAAAAACTTCACTTTTCTGTTTACTTCTATTTAAGTCAGATTGTTTTATGATTTATGTCTACTTCTCAAACATTTTATAAATTTATAAATAACAAGGAAAGCTCAGTAACAAATAAATAACCTTTTCCAACTGGTCTAATCCATTCTTCCCCTATAGTTGCCCTCCAGATGTGTTGGTTGAGTGATTTGGGAAGTTGGAGTATGCAACAAAATATCAATCAGGCCACAGCCCTAAATGACTACTTTGTTTCTCCTGGTGGACATTAGATGCTTTTGAGGTGCTTATAGGTTGGAGACATAAATTTCTTCTGGCATTTATTCTCTGCACCTAGTATTTAACTGCAGTTGTTTACTAGGAGAAAATAAGTGCCAAGTGAGGGTGCTTACACAGTGCCTTTTCCAGCTCTTTAATAAAATCTGTCTGCCAGCTAAACCAAAAGTGACTGAATTCTATTTTTCATTTTCCACTGTTATTTTTGTTTATTCCTAAATAAAGGTGTGAAAAAGCTTTTTGATCCAGCTGCTGCTGAAAATGTTTGTTTTTATGGGATCCTCTAAATTAAAGCAGTATCGGCCTTTCCAATCTTTTAAATTTTTCTAGATTTTAGAAAAGTAGGTCAACGAAGCTCAAAGATGAAGTTCGTGCCTATGGTTTCAATATGTCCTATCTGCAACCTATGATAGGGATAACAATAGCAATAGCACTTAAGACTTATATACCGCTTCACAGTGCTTTACAGCCCTTTCTAAACTGTTTACAGGGTCAGCATGCTGCCCACAACAATCTGGGTCCTCAGTTCATTGACCTTGGAAGGGTAGAAGGCTGAGTCAACCTTGAGCCAGTGAGAATCCAACTACTGGCAGTCGGCACAATTAGCCTGCAAAATTGCATTCTAATCAATGCACCAAAACAGCTCAGTGGCATTTCTCTCACTTTGTTCTATTTTGATTTTTTAAATTAAAATTCCCATTTTAATTAACATTTCAGTTATTAAAATTTATACTTTGTCTTTTATAGAGGAGTTCAAGGCACCATGCATAGCACTTCCATCTTGCTTTATTCCCCATAAAAACCCTATGAGGTAAGTTTATTTATTTTATTTATTTATTTATTTAATTTATATACCGCCCTTCTCTCAAGAGACTCAGGGCGGTTAACAGGGCAATACGTAAAAGACAAATACAAAAGTTAAAATTATTAAAACATGATTAAACAATGCCCATAGTACAAATAGTACAAATTTAAAATTAAAGTCATAATAACAAACCCACCCCATCCCATCAGGCCAGGCCCGCTTCCTTAAAGAGATGGGTTTTAAGGTCGCGCCGGAAGGAGCGGAGGTCGGGCGCCATCCGGAGCTCTACCGGAAGATGGTTCCATAAGTCCGGTGCACCCACAGAGAACGCTCTCCCCCTGGGGGCCACCAGTCGGCATTCTTTGACCGGCGGCACCCTGAGGAGGCCCTCTCTGTGGGAGCGTACAGGGCGGAGGGAAGTTGACGCCGGCTGCAGGTGCTCCCCAAGGTATTCTGGACCCATGCCATGGAGGGCTTTGTTGGGCTGACAGTGTGTGATTGATCAACTTAATCCCAAATGTTAGATTTCATTTTAATTACTTTTCCCAGGGAAATATACTGTAGTTCTCCAGGCAAACAATGAAAACAAATTTACTAAACTTATCAAGCAGCAAAGTACTGAACAGTCATATAACTTGCTACCAAGGACAGCCCTATGATGAGGTATACGTATTTCAGTATTGCTTTTAGGCACATAATGCTTTCATTTCTGGGCATATTAGCAAAGCTTTACTATAAGTGATTATATTTAGAAAGATAATAATAATACAGGGAGGAAAAAAATGGGGAAAAATTTATCCAATGAAAATAGCTTCAATCCAGCTATAAAACAATACACCATTACCGGTTTAATCAATATACGGTATGCACATAGGGCAGAGTTATATGTCTTTGTTTTGAGAAAATATATTAAAATCTTATAAAAATGATCTGTAAACTTGAAATCTATACATAAGTGGCTTACATACATATTCTGAAACAGAAAAACCAAGTAATTTGAGTAAAATATATTAATGGTGGGACAAAATTATCTCAGCAGAAGTAAACAGCTACAAAAAAAATTTGTAGATGACGAGCTAACCCAAAAACAGTATTAAAAATTGGAATTTCACCAAGTAAAAAGATAAAATGTCAGCAACATAGTATTGATGTTAATTATCGAAACATCAAGGTTACATATAATAGTTATTATACTAACTGTTGTTGCATCTAAATGTTCTGTATGAATTTTTGCCTTTTCTTAGCACTGATAAATATAGGATAAATGAAGGGTATGCAATTAAATATGATTATTATATACAGTAATAGTTAAATAATAATTTTTACAATATTTATTAATTTATTTGTATCCCGTCTTTATTATTTGTACAAATAACTCAGAGAGGCAACCATATCCACATGCCTTCCTCCTCCTCCTGTCCCCATACCAACAACCCTATCAGGTGGGTTGGACTGAGACTGGCCCACCCAGCTGTCTTTTGTGGCTGCGGCTGGATTAGAACACATGGTCTCTCACTTTCTAGTCTTCTGCCTAGAAAACTGGCTCAGATTTAAGAGAGAGAGAGAAAAAAAACAACAACCGATGATTGAAAGACAGACAGAACGATATATAGAAATATATACTTATAAACACATGCAAGTATTATATAAATGGATGTAAAAATGTTAAATTATATGGATTCTTTCCTAATGGAAGGAATAAAGCTGGTGTGTCAAGAATCAAAGATTCCCGTGGTTCAATTAAAGGTTATTATCAGGAGCTGAAGACAGGAAGGCGGTGCAGAGGGTGGTGAAGATGGCAGAAGAGATTATTGGCACTTCACTCCCTTCTATCCAGGACATAGCATATAAGCATTGCTTGAGCAGGATTGTCTGGGATGCTACACATCCTCATCATGATTTGTTTTCGTTATCTTCTGGGAGGCCTTGTGGCATGTGAAGCAGAACATCCTTTGGTTCCATACAGTATTAACCTTGGGAACTCTCAAGCTTCCTCTTTCCGCTATGTATTCAAGATGGACAGTGATTAATATCTCTACGTATGTATATGTAAGGGTGTAGCTATACACATATGTTGTATTTAGCATGTTTATATGTGTGTTATGTATGTGTGCACGTTTGAGAGCAGGCAACTGAATTTCATTTTTAATGTGTGCCAGTGTGCCCACCGTAAAAAAATGACAATAAAGGTTATCTTTACTCTGACCTCAGTATAAAAGTAAAGGTTCCCCCGCACATGCGTGCTAGTCATTTCCAACTCTAGGGGCCGGTGCTCATCTCCTTTTCAAAGCCAAAGAGCCAGCGCTTGTCTGAGGACGTCTCCGTGGTCATGTGGCTGGCATGACTAGACACCGAAGGCGCATGGAACGCTGTTACCTTCCCACCATAGTGATCCCTATTTTTCTACTTGCATTTTGACGTGCTTTCGAACTGCTAGGTTGGCAGAAGCTGGGACGAGTAACAGGCGCTCACTCTGTTACGTGCCACTCGGGATTCGACACGCCAAACTGCCGACCTCCTGATCGACAAGCTCAGCGTCCTAACCCACTGAGCTACCATGTCCCTTTTGACCTCAGTATATATTAAATAATATTTATTACATCATCTTTAATGTAATGCATATCATCCTTATTAAAAATGGGGATTATATATGGATCAGAAATGCCATTAAAGTTTTTAATAATTTGTGATTTGTGATCAAGTCAACAATGCTGAATATATAGCTCTTCTGCTGTTCCGTAACTACATCTCTCAGTATTTTCAGCCCTGGAAACAATAAATAGTTGCACATGGACCCATGACTTCCAATTCTACACTACTCTGAATGCCACAATCAGCTGTTCAGCTTTATATAAAATGCCTATCAAATTGAGGTATGTGCCCTCGCTTAGCAGACTGTATGCTTGGTAGACTAGAAAAGAAATGTCAGAATTTCCATTCTTTATGCTGAGCGCTCACATATGACAAAGTTTAATCAATTAACACAAATAAGACCAAAATATATACGTACAATGCAACTATAAATTCTGCTTGAATTAGATCACGCTAGCCAGGGAATTCTAGGAGTTTAAGTCCACAATTCTTAAAGTTGCCAAGTTTGGAGACTCCTGGACATATATGAATTTTAATTATAGTGTAAGGACAATGTGACAAGCTAGACATATATTTGAGAAAGATGAAGCAGGCTGTATCTGTTTAGGGTGCATTTAGAGGGAGAGCTTTAGGATGGAGGAGTTGTCACGATTCCATGCAGCTGCCCCATAGCCTCCCCCATATAAATATCTTGTTACTCCCCCTCCTTTTTTCCTTAAGTCTCTCCCTGAACCCAGTTGTTTATTATCAAACTTTGTATTTCTTGTACCAGCTTCTCCCCACTTCATTAAAATTGGTCCTGAGTTAAAAACAAGTGATGGTGAACCTTTTAGAGAACGAGTGCCCCAAAACTGCCTCCACCCCCCGCCCCCCACCCCCCAGCCTGCCCCCTGCTCTGCTACCGCCCCCCACCGCACCTGCCCAGAGGGCCACCCACTGTCTCCACGGCCCACCGCGGATCGCCCAGGCAGCCCAGCAGTGCCATGGCAGCCACACCCTCCAGCCACACCCCACAGCATCAACTGTGCATGATGGGATGCAAGGGCAGAGTCTTTCCCTGCTGCCCAGCTGCATATCCTTGGCTGTGCTGCTCTGTGCGGGACACGCCCAGGGTGACTCTCCTCCAAGGGCGCTGCTGGTGAGGAGAGGGCCAAGGGGGGAGGTGGGGTTGGGGCAATGGCATGCGTGCCCGCAGAGAGGGCTCTGAGTGCCATCAATGCCCTAATCAATTGTAGGCAAGTCAAGGGAGGCTCTGCCCTGGTGGTTACTCCTGCTGAAAGAAAGCATGCTAGTCGTTGCTGTTTCATTGCTTTCCCTCTTGTCACTTTCTCAGTAAAAATAAAAATAAAACAAAACAAAAAACTCTATTCAGCAGATCTAGGAAACGAACCAGGAAGGAACCATGTCCCATGGCTCAAGAACATTTCTGGATCCAGCAAAAGAATGATTGGTGCTCTCTTCAGCACATTACCTCCCCTTCTTCTATTTTAATCCAGTCTTTCCTTGGGAAGAGCTCTGAAGAGAGATGGAGCACTCAATGTCATCAGATCTCCCCACTCCCACCCCACAAATGGCATCCTGTCCCTGCCCCAATTCTCATCTTTGAGGCTGCAGCAAACAAGAACAAGAGGAAATTGAAGTAGCGGCTGGGATTACAAATGAGAAGAGGTGGCATGGAAGATCTCCAAGCATAAGGGACAAAATAAGGAAATCCATCTCCATTTATGCACAATACTTAGCTAGCCCCCAATTAGCAAATCATAAATTTAGAGAAATAAGGACGTTACAGTATGTATTTGTACTTCCATGTTCACTCACCTGCAAATAATTCTACTAAGCTGAATTTTTTTTCTTACGCAGTAATGTATTTCACTATTAGTTTAAAAAAAAAGTATTGCTACTACAGGGGTAGGACCTTAACAACTACATTGAATTAACTTTGTACATAGAAATGTTAGCAAAAGTTGCATTAATTTAAAACTAGTCTTTCCCTCTCCCCACCAAAAACAAATAGAAATTGAACATACTGTTCATATTGTGTTGTGGCTTTAACAAGCCGTAAAATAAGAATGAACAACAACAAAAAACCCCTCCAGAAATAAACCATTATATTTAACTTGCTACTTATACAAAACAGCTGCTAAAACTAGGAAACAGATGAACCAGGAAACTAAGTATGCATGTAAGATACAATCATGTTATACCTTTTTGAACAAGTGTGTATGTGTGTGTGTGTATGTATATGAAATATGTAGGCAAAATTGGTTATATCCGTGGTATTAGCATTGTACTATTTTAAGAAGATGTATACTTATTTAATCTTGTATGAGCTTGTTCTTATAAAAGTAATTGCTGTTGATTCACTGAGGAATGAGTTTTCTAATCTGCTTTCTAATCTGCTCTTATACAAGGACCACAATAATCAGTCTTAACAAAATTATCACTCCATCATTTGAAATTTTAAAAAAAAACATGAGACCAACCCAGTAATACATTAAGAAAACCAAGATCATAGCATCCGGCCCTCTCAATTCCTGGCAAATAGATGGGGAAGAAATGGAGGTAGTGACAGATTTTATTTTCCTGGGCTCCAAGATCACTGCAGATGGGGACTGTAGCCAAGAAATTAAAAGACGCTTGCTCCTCGGGAGGAAAGCCATGAAAAATCTAGACAGCACACTAAAAAGCAGAGACATCACCCTGTCAACAAAAGTGCGTATAGTCAAGGCTATGGTCTTCCCAGTTGCAATGTATGGCTGTGAAAGTTGGACCATAAGAAAGGCTGAGCACCAAAGAATTGAGGCCTTTGAACTTTGGTGCTGGAGAAGACTCCTGCGAGTCCCTTGGACTGCAAGGCGATCAAACCAGTCAGTCCTAGAGGAGATCAACCCTGACTGCTCTTTAGAAGGCCAGATCCTGAAGTTGAAACTCAAATACTTTGGCCATCTAATGAGAAGGAAGCACTCACTGGAGAAGAGCCTAATGCTGGGAAAGATTGAGGGCAATAGAAGAAGGGGACGACAGAGAATAAGGTGGAGATGGTAGAGGACAGGAAGGCCTGGAGGAACGTTGTCCATGGGTCGCGATGGGTCGGACATGACTTCGCAACTAACAACAATAACCCCTGAAACAATAGATTTGTGTCTTGAAGGTCCTGCACTCACTGCTATAACCCTACCTGGAGGGGAGAGGTTGCTACAGTGATTCATGCCTTTATCACCATTCACTTATACTAATGAAACATGATTTACATACTGTACACTTGCCTTTCAGGAACGCCTGGAAGTTGCAGTTGATTTAGAATGCAGTGGCTAATCAACCTTCAGTGATGGGAGCACATTATACCAAAGCTCCAAGCCTTGAAACAAAATGGGAAGAATAATAAAAGCAATATTTCTTCTTTTTTTAAAAAAAAACCTCTTCCGCTGTCAGGAAATGGGAGACCAAAAATTAGACCATCTCTACATAAATTTTAATAACACTTTCTTTTGTTTATGGATGCAGTGGAAAGCTGGATAGACTTACAATCTTTTAGATTCAAAGTTTCTTCAAGCCAAAACTCAAGCTGCTTCTTTTACTGTCTGTTCAACATCTTGGTTTATAGCAGTGTGTGTGTGTGTGTGTGTGTGTGTGTGTGTGTGTGTAAGAGAGAGAGAGAGAGAGAGAGAGAGAGAGAGAGAGAGAAAGAGAAAGAGAATGATATTCTAGAGAGTGCGAAAACTTGGGTTTAGAAGTTTCAAAATTATAGTGTATATGCATAAACAGGTGTTCCTTTGGTAAGGGGTGCAAGAATATCTCAGAAGCATTCTAGGGGTGCGGAGTATAGAAAAGGTTGGGAATCTCTGGTTTATAGTATCAGTAACGAAACAGCCTTTAAAAAAACCCCACGTACAGACAGGAAATCCGATCAATTCCATGAATTTGAGATACTATCATATACCACAACACTGGAGGTCAAAAACCTAACAATAAGAAGAATTGTTCATATGTTACTATGAAGTTCTTTATCTCCAGAAAAGTTTCTGACAATCTGTTTTAACCATGCTGATTAGCTCACTTACAAAAGCTTAGCAGGGTCTTTGAGACAAACTACATGTTAACCTGAGAGCTCTATACCTGTATATTTTTCTTGGGAACAAATAGCAATTGTATTTTGAGACAGCATTTGAGACAGAGAAAGAGGTTTTTTTCCCTGTATTCCAGAGCAGCAAATTTATGATCAATTGATCCCTACAGCTGTAGCTAATATTTTAACTCATGTCATAGCTTTAACTATGAATCTTCTGCTTAAGAATAATATAGTCTTTACAGTTTTCTCCCTGACAGATTTGTCTAGAAAAAGGTATTAATTATTACAAATACTTTCCTTAAAGTCTAAGGAGCTTAACAATAAGTCAGTTGGACTCAACAGAGTTCTGTATTTGTTTTTTAACATTATTTCACTCTCAGTAGCTAAATCATAAATCTTCCTTAACATGATAAAAGAGTCATAAACTCTGAAGAGGTCATTTTGCTTGCTGAAGGAATCCTTGTTAAAGCATCCCTAACTTATAGCTATAAAGCTTCCATTTGGACATCTCTGTTGACAAGAACCCTCCACTTTTCTGGATAATCAGTCCCACTTCAATTGCTAAATATATCCAATCTTAGTACCTAAAAGGGACGCGGTGGCTCAGTGGTTTAGGATGCTGAGCTTGTCGATCAGATGGTCGGCAGTTTGGCGGGTCAAATCCCGAGTGCCACATAGCAGAGTGAGCGCCTGATACTCGTCCCAGCTTCTGCCAACCTAGCAGTTCGAAAGCACGTAAAAATACAAGTAGAAAAATAGGGACCACTACGGTGAGAAGGTAACAGCGTTCCGTGTGCCTTTGGCATCTAGTCATGCCGGCCACATGACCACGGAGACGTCCTCGGACAAGCGCTGGCTCTTCAGCTTTGAAACGGAGATGAGCACTGGCCCCTAGAGTTAGAAATGACTCTAGAAATGTGCAGGGGAACCTTTACTTTTACCTTTTACCTAGTACCTAAACCTCTAATCATCGTCAAAGCCTTTCAATGAATGTTCTAATAACTAGGAATTCTAAAAGTATAATGTAAGAAAAGAACATAATAGTCAAGATGCAATCTGTTTAAAGCAGAATAAGGTGGAACACTAAAGCTGTAGATTAGAATATATAAGCTCTTCCCATGTAGCTTAAATTATATTTTCCTTTTCTACAATCACATTGCACTGCTGGTTCCTGTTAGTATCATGTGATCTAAATGTATTGAGATAGCAACTCCTAGATTTCCAAACCTACATATGATATGCGTAAAAAGTTGATCACAGTGGCTTGAGATGGACTCTTGACTTCTCAGGAGTATAAAGCACAGAAACAGGAAAAAAGTAAAACATTGCTGAGTGCACATAAGCCAAAATTAGTTCGTGTTTGCTGCTTGTCTCCAGCAAAGGGACTATAGTAAAATGCACATCAGTAGCACTGGAAACATTACTAGAAATACATAACTGTTTATTGTAGAATTGAACAGTCTAGTGATTGTTCTGTGATTTCACTGTTACCACAGAAGCATAAAAATATGCTTGCTTCTGCAGAATTTTCCATTTTGTGAGCACAGTTGTCCATTTATGCGTTTTTAAATGTATCAAATTAACGGGGTGGGGACTTCGTTAAAATCATCTTATTGATTTTTCCTTTCATAGAATTCCAAACTGTAACTATCAAGCTGCTACAAACTTGAAATGTGAATCTTTTATTAACAATAACAGTTTGAAAAAATGTTTGGCTTAATTTTCTTCCAAATTTATTCCCCTTTTTTGGTGAGTTCAAACTAGTATGTAATATTAGAGACTCTGGCTAACATTGACAAACAAGCAAATTTTGAACAAAATGCCTGCTCTCTAAATTGAATGGAAATGGTTTACAATGAATTGATTGTTTATGTCTATTTCATATAGGAGACTGCAACCTCACAACCAGTCTGCTTAGTGCTCCTCTCCATAATAGTGTTTTACAAATGCTGTTTCCTGAAATTAACTTAGCATGCCATCCTAGAATAAGCTGTTTTATTGCTAAAAAAATTTTTCTTCTATTTAATCATGTCCTATTTTGAGACACTGCCTAGACAGTTCTCTGCACTTTTTTTTGGTAAAAGTTTCTCAGAAGGGTGGTTTGCCATTTGCCTCTTTACTAGGGCTCTGAGAGAGTGACTGGCCCAAGGTGGAACTAGAACTCATAGTTTCCCAGTTTCTAGTTTGATGCCTTAACCACTGGCTATTACCAAAATACTTCATCCTATTTAGACCAGGTGAATTATGTGAGACACTATGATGTAGAAGCCTAAACCTATGCCGTACATTAGCAACTGACTCTTCTTTGCTTCTGAACTATTTCTCTTCCTGCTATAGATTTAGACACTGTGGAATGCTACAAAATGCCTTAATGGGGATAACCACTGACAATCACCCACTTCAAACACCAAGGGGTCAGATTTCATTCTTGGGTTTGAAACCACAGAGAAGCTGTACATTCTTAAAATGTTTTAATTGTAAGCTAATACAGTAAATTCTACTATAATAGAATCATGTCATTCCTGCAATTTTCTGTCCTTTCCCAAATTTTCTTTCAGAATGTACAATTTCTCCAATAATGCATTAGGAAATACTTTTAGTAATGTAACATCAAGAGCTTTCTGAAGGCATAACGTCTATATCTCTAAGTGCAACTGGGGGGGAGGGGGGAGAAGGAACAGTATATACATATTATTTTTGTAAAAAAAGAAAATGGAATTATTTACTGAAAGAAGCTTGAAACTGTTTCAAAAACTATATGCAACAAATATCTGAAAAATGTGTGATGGAGAAACTGGAGGGGCAGTGAACATAACATTACAAACATCTATTTCAGATAATGAATTTTTCACTAGCTATGTGATGCTTATAGTAGATGATTCAGTTCAAAGCAGATTTCTACTTCACAAAATAAACATTTGAATTGACTCCCATACAATCAAAGCAGTACCTAAATGCTTTGAAGAAATGTGGGATATTTATTGATTCAGTTGATATTCTGGCTTTGTTGTTGTTGTTAGCTGCAAACTCGTGTCCGACTCACTGGAGAAGAGCCTAATGCTGGGAAAGGTTGAGGACAAGAGAAGAAAGGGACAACAGAATGAGGTGGCTGGATGAAGTCCAGCATTAGGCTCTTCTCCAGTGAGTCCTTCCTTCTCATTAGGTGGCCAAAGTATTTGAGTTTCAACTTCAGGATCTGGCCTTCTAAAGAGCAGTAAGGGTTGATCTCCTCTAGGACTGACCAATTTCATCACCTTGCAGTCCAAGGGACTCGCAGGAGTCTTCTCCAGCAGCAGAGTTCAAAGGCCTCAATTCTTTGGTGCTCAGCCTTTCTTATGGTCCAACTTTCACTGCCATACATTGCAACTGGGAAGAACATAGCCTTCACTATACGCACTTTTGTTGACAGGGTGATGTCTCAGCTTTTTAGTGTGCTGTCTAGATTTGCCACTGCTTTCCTCCCCAGGAGCGTCTTTTAATTTCTTGGCTACAGTCCCCATCTGATCTTGGAGCCCAGAAAAATAAAATCTGTCACTACCTCCATTTCTTCCCCATCTATTTGCCAGGAATTGAGAGGGCCAGATGCCATGATCTTGGTTTTCTTAATGTTAAGTTTCAATTCTGGCTTTAGGGAGTCTCAATTATTATTACTGCTTTATTTCCATATATGGAAAAGCTAAGGCAGGTTGACTGGTATAATGGGCTCTCTAATGTTGACAGATGTAATCAGCCAGCAAATTTTATCCCTTTTTCAGAACTCTGTCTATGAGAGAGTGGCACTCTTATTTTCTTATATCTTTTATTCTTCTGCTAAAATTTGGTTAGATAGTTTAGCTTTTTAGCTTATTATGCATGTAAGACATACTATGCTTGCTGATTATTGCACATAAAGACTACTTCTTTGCAACATAGCTCATTTTACAGACAGTAATAGTAATACACATCCTTCTGCGGTTTCTTAATTGTTGCCTAAGTAGCATGTAATGCATCATATCCAGAAGAGCACAATACTTGCCAATAACCCATACCAACCATTCTGCCAGCTCAGAAAACCAAGCAATCCAAGGATTCTTTAATAAATAGTAAGACTTTTTAAACCATTTTTGAGTTTTTTATGTTCAAGTGAAACAAAAAACTTTCTGCATTGATTCATACAATATTTCTGTAGACTAGGCATATCCAACCCATGGCCTGGTTGCATGCAGCTCTGGACAGCTAGTAATGCAGTCCCACAAGATCATGAAACTTTTAACATTATGTGATTAAGGCTGGGCAACCATATTATATATTTTATATGTGGCCCCAAACAATTCTTCTTCGTTCAATGCAGCCCAGGCAAAAGGTTGGACTACTATGCTATAGTCTTTATGGTAATCAGTGGGTACATTTACTTTCCATTATACTCATTTGATTTTCCGTATTATAGCATACAGGAAAATATTTTACTGAACCAAATCTCAAATCAGTTTGAATGTAAACATGTTGCCTCTGAATTCTGATCTCAACCATCCAACTGGTGAATTCAATACTGAAGAAACTCTACGATCTTGAGCTTCCATAAGAGATAATCTTTATTAAACACACATACCAGCACTGAAGTAACAAATCAACTTGTTTTCCTGTGTGAAAATGTGGTTAGTTAACAATAGCTTTTCATAACCCCTACCCATCATATGTTCATCTTGCCCAATCATATCCTTTCTGTTTGTTATGGGAATGGTCCACTTCTCTGTCAGACACCTGCTTTTGATGACCTTAGGTCTCATGGTCTGTGGACACTTTCTTGAAACTCTTGTTTCTTTTCCCAGGCTCTCCTTCCCCCCACTATTTCTATGGCAAGTTGAGTAGCGACAGAGGCTAGCAAGCATCTTAGCAATTCAACCTTGACACCTGAGACATAAATTCCAATAAAATCTCAAAATCAAATAGGATTTTGACTGATTTCCATTCTTTCATAGTTCGACCCTTACATACAGTAGATGCTTAATTCTAAATAGAATAGAATTCTTTATTGCCCAAGTGCGATTGGATGCACAAAGATTTGTCTCTGGTGCAGAAGCTCTCAGTGTACATGCAAACAACAAAGGGACAGATCATAGATCATAGTTACAATAATTAGTCATAAAATACAACAACAAATGATAAATCATAGATAGAATGTCCTTGTCTACATTATTGGATCTTCCATTGACCTAATAATAATATTTTACTTTTCCATAACATTTCTGGACTGCATACTTTGTAGCTATTTTGATAACAGCTCTGAAGGTACCCAAACTGAATAATTTGTAGCTCTCTATAACTAGATAATGATGTCATCAGTAAAGGAGGAAGAGATCATGATGCTAAAATGTAAGTGTATTTTAAACACCTTAAGAAGAGAGGAACGCCTTATTTCAGCCTTGGACTGGAATACAAACTAAAATAGAATTGTAAAAAAAAAGAGAGGCAATATGAGGACAGACTAGGAAAATGCTAATCACTCATTTCTCCAAGGGCATTAGTGGGCTTAGCCTTAAAATCTGCTAAACAATATTTCTTGGTGCTTTGGTAACATACTACTACGTCATTATTACGTCTAGACATAATGGCTCTCTTTTTACTCCGGAGGAGAAAAAAGGTGAAAGGAAAGGAAATCAGAAGGGGAAATAACTGCCTTTCAGTCTATTTTATCATAGCTAGGAAGGCAGCTGTCACATGAGTTAACTGAGTCACTGGAAATGTATGCTATTAATGCAAGTAGATGGTTATTTTACCGGCAGAGGAGATGACTGGATTGCTTGCATCATGTAGCCAAGGCTATGCTGACTTCCTGTCTACCTTCCTAAAAGTCACTGTCACTCCTGCAGATTCTTCTCACCCACCAAAAAAATACAGTGTGTGTCTGTGCGTGTGCGTGTATGTATGTGTGTGTGTGTGTGTGTGTGTGTACATATATATATATACTGTATATACAGGTGAAACTCAAAAAATTAGATTATCATGCAAAAGTTCATTTATTTCAGTAATGCAACTTAAAAGGGGAAACTAATATATGAGATAGACTCATTACATGCAAAGCAAGTTAGTTCAAGCCGTGATTTGTCATAATTGTGATGATTATGGCATACAGCTCATGAAAACCCCAAATCCACAATCTCAGAAAATTAGAATATTGGGAAAAGGTGCAATATTCTAGGCTCAAAGTGTCCCGCTCTAATCAGCTAATTAAGCCATAACACCTGCAAAGGGTTCCTGAGCCTTTAAATGGTCTCTCAGTGTGGTTCAGTAGGAATCACAATCATGGGGAAGACTGCTGACCTGACAGTTGTGCAGAAAACCATCACTGACACCCTCCATAAGGAGGGAAAGCCTCAAAAGGTAATTGCAAAAGACGTTGGATGTACCCAAAGTGCTGTATCAAAGCACATTAATAGAAAGTTATGTGAAAGGGAAAAGTGTGGAAGAAAAAGGTGCACAAGCAGCAGGGATGGCCGCAGCCTGGAGAGGATTGTCAGGAAAAGGCCATTCAAAAGTATTGGGGACTTTCACAAGGAGTGGACTGAGGCTGGAGTCAGTGCATCAAGAGCCACCACACACAGACGGGTCCTGGACATGGGCTTCAAGTGTTGTATTACTCTTGTCAAGCCACTCTTGAACAACAAACAATATCAGAAGCGTCTTACCTGGGCTAAAGAAAAACAGACCTGGTCTGTTGCTCAGTGGTCCAAAGTTCTCTTTTCTGATGAGAGCAACTTTTGCATCTCATTTGGAAACCAAGGACCGAGAGTCTGGAGGAAGAATGGAGAGGCACACACTGCAAGATGCTTGAAGTCCAGTGTGAAGTTTCCACAGTCTGTGTTGATTTGGGGAGCCATGTCATCTGCTGGTGTTGGTCCACTGTGCTTCATTAGTCCAGGGTCAACGCAGCCGTCTACCAGGAGATTTTGGAGCACTTCATGCTTCCTTCCACAGATGAGCTTTATGGGCATGCTGACTTTATTTTCCAGCAGGACTTGGCACCTGCCCACACTGCCAAAAGCACCAAAACCTGGTTCAATGAACGTGGGATTACTGTGCTTGATTGGCCAGCAAACTCGCCTGACCTGAACCCCATAGACAATCTACGGGGCATTGCCAAGAGAAAGATGAGAGACATGAGACGCAAACAATGCAGAAGAGCTGAAGGCCGCTATTGAAGCATCCTGGTCTTCCATAACACCTCAGCAGTGCCACAGGCTGATAGCTTCCATGCCACGCCGCATTGAGGCAGTAATTGCTGCAAAAGGGGCCCAAACCAAGTACTGAGTACATATGCATGCTTATACTTTTCAGAGGTCCGATATTGTTCTATGTACACTCCTTGATTTATTGATTGCATGTAATATTCTAATTTTCTGAGATTGTGGATTTGGGGTTTTCATGAGCTGTACGCCATAATCATCACAATTATGACAAATCACAGCTTGAACTATCTTGCTTTGCATGTAATGAGTCTATTTCATATATTAGTTTCCCCTTTTAAGTTGCATTACTGAAATAAATGAACTTTTGCACGATATTCTAATTTTTTGAGTTTCACCTGTATATATATAAGGGACACGGTGGCTCAGTGGGTTAGGACGCTGAGCTTGTCGATCTCAAGGTCGGCAGTTTGGCGGGTCGAATCCTGAGTGCCGTGTAGCAGAGTGAGTGCCTGTTACTCGTCCCAGCTTCTGCCAACCTAGCAGTTCGAAAGCATGTAAAAATGCAAGTAGAAAAATAGGGACCACTACGGTGGGAAGGTAACAGCATTCCGTGCGCATTTGGCGTCTAGTCATGCTGGCCACATGACCATGGAGACGTCCTCGGACAAGTGCTGGCTCTTCGGCTTTGAAACAGAGATGAGCACTGACCCCTAGAGTCGGAAACGACTAGCACGCATGTGCGGGGGAACCTTTATCTTTTACCTTATACATATATATACTGCTCAAAAAAATAAAGGGAACACAAGATAAGACATCCTACTATTAAATGCAGTATATTGTGTTGTTTAAGTGTTCCTTTTATTTTTTTGAGCAATATATATATATATATATATATATATATATATATATATATATATATATATATATAGAGAGAGAGAGAGAGAGAGAGAGAGAGAGAGAGAGAGAGAGAGAGAGAGAGAATTATAAAAGGTATTATTTTAGCATTTTGAACCAAAAAGTACATATTTAGCAAGAGTGAAAGCTAGTTATTATTGTACTATTATTTTAATCTACAGGACACATTAAATTAAGTGTATAATAAGTTGATATAATAACAATTTACAGAGGGCCTTTAGAAACCCTTCTGCATTATTTCAATTTCTTTCTGCAAACTTTTATTGACATTCTATTTCCTAGTTTATTACAGCTATTGTAATCTGATAATTCCTCAAAGCTCTTTCCAATTTGCCAGTGCAGAAGTTGCAAAATATGTTATGATTTATTATAAAAGAGGAGTACCAATGGCAAAAAACCCATGTAGATATAATCTATATGGCCTAAAGTATAATTCTCAAAATTCTCTCTCAGTATGGGTTTTTGTGAAGGATTACAGATTTTAATCCTACAATATGGTTTTCCTTACCTATCTTCCCAAATTTAACAATTCACTTTTTAGTAAACACAAAAGGTGATCTTCTTATCATGGAGTATCATTTTGAAAATTAAAAACAAATAATCCAGCCGAATGTTTTTCCTTATCAGGTCTAATTAAATTAACTTGGAATACCCAAAGGGACATTAATGTAAGTAAAAAAATAAACAGGAAATTATAAACTCTGATTATCCAGTAGAGTAGATAATGTATATATCATAAAAGTTTACCAGGTTCAATTTGGGCTATAACATGGAAGTTTATATTTTCTGCCTTTTGTTCCATAGACCTGCTTTATGTGATTATTTAGGCTAAATAAATAAATATATCACTTTGTGAAAAGTACATAGGTATTGTTTCAAAGTACTTGCTGAAGTTATTTAATCAACAGCAATTTTTCATGCCAGGTGGTCATCAGGAAACAGTAAATAATTAGTTCTGTTAAGAGGAAAAACTAATTAACAGGAAGGTGGTTCAATTAATGATAAAACTTCTGAATAAATACTAAAGGGAAGTTAATTCTTTGCTATGTAATTATTACAAGATTTTAAGTTGTTAATGCTAATTGTACAACATTATACCTAGAGAAAAAATAATTAGCATTTCTAAAAGAACTTAAGGAAATTCCAAGGAGTTTACTTTTCTTAGTTACTTCTTTTTAAAGAGGAACATAATGTTTTGTGCTGTCTTTAAAAAATATGTATTAAGAAACCAAATATATTAAAAGTATGTATTATGTTAAATACTAATAATGAATTATAACAGATATAGAATGTTAGAACTGTAGTATTTTTCAGTAATCTGGAACAGATTATATATTATCTATAAATGAAAGGAGATTAACAGGTAGAGTGGCTAGTAGACATACAATATTGAGACTTCAGATTAATGTAAAGACAGAGACATATAGTGTACTAATAATATAGTAATGATTCTTAAATATATGAACCCAGACAACACAGTTTACAAAGAACTAAAGATTGTTATTGTAAAAAATTAATAAAATATATTTTTAAAAAATAATATAGCAATGATTCATCAATTGTGTGAAATGTTTTCCATTATCTGAAGGATATGAACACTGAAAGATTTCAATTATTATTATAATATATGCATTAAATTTGAACTGATGTGTAATAAATTAAATTTGAGTTGATGTAGTGATGTTTTGTGATATAGTATATAGAACAGAAATATTTGCCCCTTTTCCCCATGATAGAGGGGAAAAGCAAAATGGAAATTAAAAAATTAAGAAAGTGTTCCATAGATATATCTGCATGCTCATTTTCATAGGATTGTTCTGTATCAGCATGCGATACTAATGCACGTATATCTAGCTACTGGAAAAAATATGAGTAAGAAAATATTTTGCCATTGCTTCAGGATACAGCTTCACACAAACTATTGGTATATGTGTCACTATGATCATATTATTACCAAGTCCGAGTATTTGAGAAGAAACTTGGCAAGGAAATACGTTGACACTTTTCCCCCTGAACAGGATGCTTGTTAAGATGCAAGGACTTTTCCAATAAATAAAGACACAGAAGTGAAAAGCTGACCAAACAAAATCTTCTGGTAAGATGGAGTGAATCTACAAATCTGCTTCCTGTAGCATTTTGCTTGATACCTGACACAGAGAAAGATCATCTTTTTTGGTAAGATTTCCTTCCTAAAGAACTAGCAAGCATCTTAAGCTTTGGCAAAATAGCTATGAACTCCATTGTTTTTTTTCCAAATTGAAACTTGGGGTTTTTTTCCTCAGAAATTCCAGACAGCCACATCCTTGTTAGCACTTGTCAAGACCTTCAAAAGGCAGTTCAGGTTACACTAAAATCCAGAATAGCATTAATTAAAATGAAATGCAATTAAAAGACCCATGATGTCTGAAACATAGAAATAGAATCCATAAGGATTAGGAAATCTGATCTACACAATATGGGGAGGAGGATGTATTTGGTCATCATAACTAACCATGAATAGACCTACTGTATCCTGAGAATTTATCCAATCTTGGTTTAAAACCATGTAAATTAACAACATTCACTATGGTGAATTTCATGTATGAAAGATGGGCTGAACTTGCATTACTCCATTTAAATCACTATGAGAACTTAGTCATATTCCATTAATTTCAAGGGGAACATGACATAGTCTGGATCCAATCCTGTAGGAAAATATATATATACATACATACATACATACATACATACATACATACATACATACATACATACAGTGCTTTTTTGTAAAAGAAAAAGGTGCCGGAACTCACACATGTCATACAACCTGCCTTGCCTACCCAACAAGGTTCCATCCAAAAAAGGTGCCGGAACTCCGTTCTGAGCGTTCTATGAGAAAAAAAGCCCTGCATACATACATACATATATACATATAAATTTTCTCTTTGTGGAGATGAGGGAAAGGTTTTCTACAATATTAGTCTTGTGAATGATTTTCTTTCATTTATCTGTATGTAGAGACAGATAATAATTTTCTCAAAAATGGGTTAAGCAAGATCGAACTTGTGGGGAATTATTTAAAAACAAAGATGGATTCAAAGCTATTCAGCTTTCATTCTTTAGAAAGCATACCAGCTTATCTAGTCTAATCTGTTTACTTGTCTTTTTTGCAATCTTTCTTCTTCTGTCACAAGTAATTCTTTATAAAGGTTCATGAAGCTTTTAAGGAATGGCATCTCTGGCATGTCCACATTAGCACGGAACGTATTTAAGCAGTTAAGTTGATCAACTCTATATAATAATGCATCCCTACACAAAATGCAATTCCCACAAAAATTATTTCCTCAAGAGAATAATACAATAAAAATAACCAGGAAAAATACAAATACAAAAATAAGGAAAATAATATAGCTTTGATTACTTTTTTATATTTAGAAGTAGCATAAATAGATTTTTATGACTCATTTTTCATAAAATGTCAAAGAGAGAGAGAATGAGAAACTGTGGTTAATGTACTTATTTATCTGTACTATTTCTAGCCTCCTTTTCAGTTGGAAAGTTTCCCAAAAAGGTTTACTTCTCAATAAAAATAGAAAGTTCCTGTCCTCAAGCTTACTATTTGAAAAGATGATACAAAAGAAAAAAAATTGTGAAAAAACAGAAAATCAGAGCATTGAGGTACCAATTTTATATAGATATTATCATGGCCAGCAGTAATATGTTAGCTGCTAGGCACAAACAAGCAGTAACACTAGCTGACTTCAAAGCACTGAAAAGTTTTATTATTGTTACCTGTACAGAAGAATCTGGTCATTTAACGGTTAGAGCTAAATTGATCTAGAGAAGTGTCATCGGAATTCACAGAAGGCTGGATTTAGGTTTCTTGTGGGAATACAAAGATTCCAAACTTATGACATATTTAACCCAGCCTTCCAACCTCAGCCTGCTCACCTCCTACAGATGCAATGCTATATTTGCTGTAAAGCATCCAGAAGCTTTTGAGCTAGAATAGAAATATCTTAAATGAAAGGAGAAAATCAAATTTGATGGCCTTTCCACTAAGCTTATGTTTGTTTGTTTTCTTTTTTCTTTTTACAGCACATGTGAAACATCCAGGGCCTCCATAAAACCCTTAAATTTGTCAATCTATTTTTTAAAATTAAAATAATAACCCAATTTTATTTTAAAGGCCACATCTCCCAAAAATGAAAAGTGAAATTTTTAAGTGTTGCCTTTTCTACTTTGATCACGTCATTCTTGCCACTCTCTTTCAAAGGACAAATCATTATTTCACTGTCAGAATTTTTCACCATAATTACTGCAAGTTTCAGCAACATAGTTCCTCATTATCATCTAGAGTCTGACTTGATTCCTGAATGACAATTGAAGTACAGACAATGAAGCTTTGGAAGGAAAGAGAAAAGACGACTAGCAGTAAAATAGATAGACTCAATCAAAGTGATGATGGATGCACCATTAAAGGACCTGAAAGACTAAATAACTCTTTTACGTAAAAGGATGCAAAGAAATGCAACATCAGGAATACAATTCAAGGCATTCCAACTTAATAGAAGAATAGAGAAACTTTAGTTATTGGACTCTATCTACTATGGGCTCCAGCAGCAAGATACACAGCTGAGTGACTAAAGCTGTATTTGTCAAGGATGATGGGAACTGTAATATTATAAGAGCCAAATCCTTGTTTTTAAAGGTTAAAATGGGTCCTGAGGAAGCACTGTGGTTGCATGTACTCTATGATGTGAGTTTTCAATTGAAGTTTCAACATTTTCTTTAAAAATAATTTTAATATTTATATTTTTATCCTAGTTTGCTATTCATCGTGGGTGGGCGGGCAGCCACGTAATGTGTTAAACAAATAAACATATAAATGTCTTAACTGAACAGTTTTCCAAAAAGAAATAAAAGGTATGTGCAAAACTGTATACTCTATGAGTACTTAAATAAGTGGTAGGTGGTAAGATGAAATGTACATTGAAAGTAACTGAAAAAATGTAAATAATCTTTTTTAGAAAATTAAAACATGAACTCCAGACTAAAGAGGCAAAGGTCAGAGTGAAACAGAATTAGTTTATTTAGGAAAGACTTCCTACTTATAACTGTATTCTAGCACTACAGCAAGATGCTTTGAGGAATCTCTTTTGAAGATTTCTAAGCAGTTGTTCGAAATGCTTTTTCTGAAGGATATCCCGTCTCTGGGCAGGACATTGCTCTTGGCTTCCTTTCAAAATCTTGATTTTATGGTGTTCGGAAACTGCTGATCTAAACAATAAACTAGTGCATTTAAAAAATATGTTTGTTTTCAAAGTTCATCCAAATTGAGTTTTTATTAAACACATAATTTGAAAAAAGTATATGCAAGATAAAATTTAAAATTGTTTTTTTTCATAAATTCCCCTCAGTATTTTTTCATTAGGACAGTGTGTTGTGTTACTCTTTCATTACCTGTTGACCTCCAAGTATGTTGACTATGTTGGCTATGTATTCTGTGAGTTATAGTCCCAATACATCTAGAAGTCATCCAATTGGGAAAAGCTCTACTCTATCATAGCCACTGGATGGGGGGGAAAAACTGAACCCAGAAAAATCTCCTTTTTTCAGGATTTCTATATCTGGAATGAACAGCTCCAAACAACCTCTAGAAATGTATAAAAGTCTAACGCTTCTGCTACATAGTAATCATCTGAATTTTTGCAGCCCTCACCTGCACTGATAATTAATTTGATACCTGCTTCCCTTAACTAAAAATTGGGCCACTTCGCTAAAGGTAGAAATTAATAAGCAGTTGAATATAAATAGCTGAATAGGGACATAGTCAGGCCATTTCTCGTGACCCTAGGTATCCCAAGATCATGACACAAAATGGTGGTGTTAGTTCTGTCATGATGCAAATGATACAGGAAGTCCTCGACTTACAACCATTTGTTTAGTTTAGTTTAGTTTTAGTTTTAGTTTTATTATATTTGTATACCGCCCTTCTCCCGAAGGACTCAGGGCGGTGAACAGGGCACATATAAAAATACAGGATACAAAAATTTAAAAGAATTAAATAGTAGCCCAGCTAAAACAATCGATAACAATATAAAAATCCCCATTAAAACCCCAACATATCCCCATCAGGCCAGGCCAGCTTGTTAAAATAGATGGGTCTTCAGACCGCGTCGGAAGGAGCGAAGGTCAGGTGCCATCCGGAGCTCGACCGGTAGCTGACCATCCAAAGTTATAACTGCACTGAAAAAAGTGACGTATGACCACCTTCCCCTTACAACCGTCGCAGCATCCCCATGATCATGTGATCAAAATTTGGATGCTTGGCAACTGGCATGTATTTATGACAGTTGCAGTGTCCCAGGGTCATGTGATCATCTTGAGACCTTCTGACATGCAAAGTCAATGGGAAGGCCAGGCTCACTTAACAATTGTGTTTCTAACTTAACAACTGCAGTGATTCACTTAAGAACGGTGGCAAGAAAAGTTATAAAATGGGGCAAAACTCAGCTAATGGTCAAATTCTCTGCTCAACTGTACTGTACAGCATCACTGAAATAGTATAGGGTTTCCTGCCTTAGCAGGGGGTTGGACTAGATGACCCCCAAGGTCCCTTCCAACTTCTTCTTCTTCTTCTTCTTCTTCTTCTTCTTCTTCTTCTTCTTCTTCTTCTTCTTCTTCTTCTTCTTCTTCTTCTTCTTCTTCTTCTTCTTTCTTCATTATTATTATTATTATTATTATTATTATTATTATTATTATTATTTGCCTCTTTTAACTCCTATAGACATCGTGTTTATGAGTGCTAAAGAAAGGAATTTTCCATTTTTTTTTATAGTTTTGGGCTAGCAAAAGAGGCAAACTAAACTGGCTGAAATTAGCTTGACCCTTTATTTTACATACTTCAGCAAATTCAAGGATCAAAGGCTGAATCCTAACTTCATTATTTAAAAAAAAATGAAACCCAGGAGTAGAAAAGATTTGATGCTGAGATAGTTTTCTTGGACTAAGTGCAAATTGTTTCTACCAAGTTAAAATACTGAAAAAGCTGATCTAAATTATACTTTATAATATTTTGAAGTTCACATTTCAAGTACAAATTTCAAATTATGATCCTGAATTACTTATTCTAGAAAGGAACAATGGTCCCTCTCTTCAACATTCTTTATTTGTATTCACCCATTTTTTTATTTTTTCCTAATTATTACATGTCATTTTAATAAAAGTAGAAATTTGATCTATCTCTAATCATAGTATCAAACTTCAGCATTTGTTATATTTGCATGTACATGAGAACTTTTGTACCAGAGACAAATACCTGATGTGCCTAATCACACTTGGCATTAGCTGCCATGACAATAGCAGTAAATTCAAATAAGGTTAATCGTGATAATATAAACATGTTTAATTCTTTTAATTGAATATGGTTACATCTTCAATTTATATGTCATGTTTGATAAAAGGATTTTCAATTCTCAATCCTTAATATATTTCATCAATTTCAGATCAGTTCCTATTAAAGGTAGTTCTTAATTAATGACCACTGTTCAGCAACTGTCTGAAGTTGCGACACCTATAGTTGCCTACAACAGGGGTGTCAAACTCAATTTTATTGAGGGCCACACCAGCATTGCGGTTGCCCTCAGGGGGCCGGGTGGGTATGGCCAGGGTGGGCGTGGCCTACTGGGTGGGCGTGCCTAGAGTGCGTATGGCCTACTGGGTGGGCGTGGCCAGCTCTACATTGTTCGCATCAAGGGTGCCTATGGGGGCCTGGGCAGGAGTGGGACAGATCTGAGGGTCTCTGGCAGAAGGAGGGTCTCTGGGCCAGGGCCAAGGCAGTGGGGGCCATTCCCTCACTGTTTCCAGGATGGCTTCGCGGGCCACATGAAACCACTTTCCGGGCCAGATCCGGCCCCCAGGCCTTGTGTTTGACATGTCTGGCCTACAACTATGCCTTGATGTTTTGGGTGCCGCATCACTTCTACAGTCACATAATCATGATCTGAATGCTTGGCAACAGGCTAATTCTTATGACAAGTGGAATTACTAATATGTTAGTATGCATGAGGTCACCTGCAAATTACATTTCTTTGAAAAAGAATATAAATATAAATAAAAAAGACTAAAAGAAATAACATATAAACATATAAAACAGAAGGTAAGGTACAGGCAGTTACTCTTCTTGAATTTATTGAATTGCATTTCTCAAATCTTTAGAGCTGGATCATGCAACTTTTGAGATAGGTGAGCGAGAATTATATGATATATTTTCAGCATGCTTATCCTGGGCATTTGTATTTATCTATACCTATTTGTAGAATGGAGGGGGGGGGAGAGAAATATGATTCCGCCTGTGGGATTCATAAAGACCATTGCCTGGAATTAGCTTAAGAATTATTATCCCAGCTCTAAATACTGTCCATACAATTACTTATTTTTTTATTTGTTCTTCTACATTATTATGCCATTTGTGGAATACTTTGTGTCCCAAACCATCCAGTCCATTCCCCCTTACTATTGTATATGATACATGATTACATAACAAAATAATAATTATTTTATCTGAATCATCTTCCCCCTACAAACTTTTACTAAATGCTTTCTTTTATTTTTGCTTTTTCAGCAGTCAAATCCATGCCACGCCTACATTACAGAAATGCCTACAGAGTTTGACATTCTTTAGCCAAACATGAAGCCAATTTTCTTGGACACTTTTTCCTTCAATAATAGTTTCTGGCATCCAGTACATTAACATCAAGAATTGTGTTGGAGTAGGAAGAATGTACAGAGAAATAGTGATGTAAGATTTTTCTGCAAAATTTAATAATATATGCATATTACATTAATAATATTTTCTCTGTTAAGGATGCTGAATTTTATTCTGCTGCATGATAGGGTGCAACTGCAGTGGATTTTATGTGGCTTTAATCACTGGAAATAATTTAAATATACCAATAATGGTTTTCCAAGGATCAAATTAAATATATTTAATCTAAAATATGTTTGCTGCTTACAAATATTCATTTACATCTATGTTGGTCTTGGATATCTAAGTCAGTTTGGTCTAGTAGTGTTTAAAACACTATACAGTAGAAACCGGGAGATTGTGAATTCTAGTACTACCTTAGACAGGAAAGTTGGCTGAGTTACTATGAGTTACTCACTTTCAGCCCAACTCATCTCCTAGGGTTATTGTTGTGAGAGAAATAGGAGAAGGAAAGAATATTCAGTATGTTCTCCACCTTGAGTTATTTATAGAAATAATAAAGGTGGGATAAAAAAACTGTAAAAAATATTCTGGAGCAAAGAAATGAAATTACTTTGAGACTTGTCAATAAATATTAATGCTTTACTGGTGCAATTCAGAATAGTTCAGAATTGAAAAAGACACTCAATAAGTGCATCCTACCACCTATACCAGAGGTCCCTAACCTTTTGGGCACCAAGGACCGGTTAAGTGGAGAGAGGTTTTTCCGTGGACTGGGGCGTGTGTAGTTTTGTGTGCTGCATGCATCCCATAGATGGGGTTTTGCTTGTTTGTGCAGTCTGGTTGCTGGCATGCTGCAGCCCAGTACCAGTCCACGGAGCGGGGGTTGGGGACCCAACTTATACTATTTAACATGTATGCAGAAATAGTTATGAGAAATGCACATTTGGAGAAATCTATCATTGGAGTTAAAATAGGTAGCAGGAATACCAATAACCTCTGATATGCAGATGATACAACATTGCTTGAGGAAAGCAATGAGGATCTGCAGTGGCTAATCCTGAGAATCAAAGATGAAAGTGAAAAATGTGGACTACACTTAACATCAAGAAAACAAAGATAATGTCAACTGCAGAGAACACATAGATCAGAGTGCAGATTGACCATGATACCATCAAAACAGTGAAGGAATTCATCTTCCTAGACTCTGAAATCAACCAAAGTGGTGACTGCAACCCTGAGATCAGAAGGTTTATAGCACTTGGAAGAATTGCAATATCTGGCATGAATAACATCTGACAGAATAAAGACAAAAGCCTCACAACCAGATTAGTTAATAGAATATATATTTTTCCAATTGATACTTATGGCTGCGAAATATGGACTCTGAAAAAGGCAGATAGGAGAAGGGTGGATGTCTTTGAACTGTGGTGCTAGAGGTGACTAGTACACATCCCATGGACAAAACCTCACTAAGAATATCACTTGAAGCCAAGATCAGAGGCTGCAACACTTTGATCATTTCATGGGAGATGGCTCACTCAAAAAGTCAATTTTGCTGGGAGTGATCAGTGGGAAAAGGAGAAGGGGGCTACCCTAGCATTCACTGGCTGGACACTATAAAAGATGACACTGAGATGACCATGGTGAATCTGAAGGAGGCAGTGTGAGACAGAGGGGCATGGAGAGTGCTGATCCATAGAGTGGCCAAAGGTTGGACACAACTGAATGGCTGGCGATGGTGACAATGATGGTGCAGCACTCCTTCTGAAGACGTTGGTGTTGTGATATGTAGTAATTTTCAAGAAAGATGAATAATTATAAATTTAATAACAATATTTAGACCCAACCTAAAGCAGAATTATAATATTTTGTGTTACAAATTCAGCTGCAAATTCAGACTCAGTATTGTCAAGTACTATTCAACTGATAAATAATCCATTAGAGAAATAGAATTTTATTTTTTTTAAAATTGACCCAATAATTCTAGGATGGGGAATGTACTCCAACTTTGTTTCATGGAACCACTTCACTGATTTATTAGAATTTGGAGGGGGAGTAAATCCCACTGAACTCCCAGGTCTAATTCTGATTATACAGAATTATTGTACTCCACTCTCCTCCCACAAAAATCATGGCATGAGATGACATTTAATTTTGGTTTTGATTTTGGGGCTTATTTGCAAGATATTATTTTAAAAGCATAAAATACATCTTGTGTGTGTGTGTGTGTGTGTGTGTGTGTGTGTACGTTTCCCCTAGACTTATGTGTTTTTATGTCTGTATTAATTTCTCCCATTTCTAGAAGGAGAACGTGTCAATCAAAGAACTTTCCGAAGGAATGATATACCAATTTTATAAAGAATGTTGCTTTTAAAAGGATATAATTTAAATGCTATCCCTACAATGTAAGCCTCTAGTGAATGGCAAAGGACTATATATACTGTAGCCACTATTCTGATTTATTTTCCCTTGGATAATATTGTTCTCTCCATTCCCAAAATCAGTGAGTGAAAATGAACGAGACAGATAAAGCTAACTTGTTGTGAACTACACATATAGTTCCTCTTTTTATGAAGGTTTTTTTTTCTTACATCCCAACAAAGTATCCTGTGAGAAAGCTTTTTAAATTTAATGCATAGCTGAGACCCATGGAATGTGATTACTTATTGTTTCAATAAACAATTTCAATATTAAAAAGTCCAAGCAGGCAGCATGAATGAGCTTGACGGGGGTGCATCTCTGCTGAAAAAAAACGAGACTTCCAACTAAGGGGCAGGATGCAGGCTACCAGGAAGAGATAACCAAGGGAATAGTGAGCACTTGTAATATGTAAGCAAGTTTGGCAGGATTCAATACTGTACTGCAACCGGGAAATTAGATAACAAAAGGTTGGCAATGTGTATTTTGTTCTTGAAGAGAACAGATTGTATCAGATAAATGAACAGTCAAATACTCACATCGTGCTTTTCCTAGCAATAATATAAACAGGAATACCTAGCAGTGATAAAGTTATGTAATATTTTGGTTGGACACAAAGCTACTTTGACCACTGGTATACTGAATTTTTTTCCCTTTTCTTTAAGCAAATCAAAATTCCCAGTACAAAAATGAGTGGATGGATTTAACATAACTACTTGAATTATGTTTGCCTCAATATTCTTTTACCTATTTTAATATTAAAAAGAAATATAAGGACAAAGTTACGGAAAGGTATGTTTTACCATCGCAGCTACTCTTGTGAATTTTCACAATGCTTGCCAGATATGTGTTTTTATTCTTCCCTTTGGCTACAAAGACATTCTCGTGGTCCTCCAGGGGCTCAAGTAGAGGTAAAAAATTATTTTAATTAGACTCATCAATGCCTAATCTTGACTGATATTGAAAGTCCGGTTTTCTGTGGAGCTTCCCAGTGTCCCAAAGGAAATAAAAAAAGATGAACCACCATTCAAATTTCCCAACCTCTTACTCCCTCAATTTATATCACCAGTAAAGGGAAGAAAGAGTGCTGGCACTTGCTATTCCCACTCCTTTCTCAGTTTTTTTTTCTTTTTATTTGCTGTCTTTCAGCAAGGAAAAGCCATATCAAAAACATTTATCCAGAGATTTTTTTTTTGGTAGGAGCAAAGCATGTACCTTCATTCCTTTCGCTCATATTGGATCAGGCAGCTGTTCACAGCTGCTTGTACCAAAGTCAGTATTCTCACCATTTTGGAAAGTTACACTCAGGCAAACACTCATTCTAAACTCCTTCATATCCTCTGATAAAAATTATAAAAGCATTTTTATGAAATGGCTGAAAGCAATATTTTTTAACGTTACTTTTCTAGTAGAGTTTCTAAGAATACACAGTCTTATCTTAAGATCAATCTTTGCCTCAGTATTAGCTTTCTTCTGAAAGGTGCAGATTTTCTCTGAATGTTTCTGAATTGCTATATCTCTCAGAGCAACCACGGAGAAATCTAGAAACTATCTATGGTACGGTATTGTTATCTTCTTATAGGAATGCTTGTTAAATAGCGAAAAGTTTAGCAGTTCCATCATTTCCAAAGCAGATATCTTTCTATAGGTAGATTTAGGAATGAGAATAAATATTGTGTCCCCCATTAAGTTATGTTTGGACTCCTTCACTTTCATCCTTGTCTCATCAGTTATTCCCAGTTTTTCCCTTACACATTCTCTGTGGCTAGTTTTTCAAATCTGGTGGAAAGGCAGGGCTTTTTTATTATTATTAAAGAGTTTTACAAAAAAATTTTTTACAATACATATCCCCAAAACCCACCCGCCCCAAACCACCCCCCTTCCCCCCCCACTTCCCAGAGCTGAATACAGGGTCATAGATATAATAATCATATTCTAACTAAGATTATCCATTATAAAATTAACCAAATTCATAATGTGCTTTAACTCCCCTTTAAGAAAGGCAGGGCTTTTTTATATATTTCTTCTACAAGTGCTTCCTAGACAGTTCTGTACAGGTAGTCCTCAACCTATTTGAATTCATTTAGTGACCATTTGAAGTTACAATGGCATCGAAAGAAGTGACTTACAACCGTTTTTCACCCGAGCACTGCACCACCCTCATGGTAACACAAACAAAATTTAGACTCTTGGCAACTGTCATGTTATTACCACAGTTGCAGAGACCCAGGGTCACGTGGTCCCCTTTTGAGACCTTCTGACAAGCCAGATTCGCTTAACCATATTACTAACTTAATGACTGCAGTGGTTCATTTAACAATAGTGGCAACAAACATTGTAAAATGGAGCAAAATTCACTTAACAGCTGTTTTACTTAGCAACAAAAATTTTGAGGACCACCTGTATTTATCATCACTGTCTGCCCTTTCTTCATTTTTTCCTCTGTTTTTGTCCAGGCCAGAAGATAACTCTTGTCTTTTGAGAAATGATTATTTGGCAGGCACTCATGATCCCAGTACAGGTCCTAATCCATCAAGAAATGTGTTCACAAACCATGATATATGACAGTGGTGGCGAACCTATGGCACGCATGCCACAGGCAGCACGCAGAGCCCTCTCTGTGGGCACGTGCACTGTTGCCCCAGTCCTAGGCCTTCAGCTCAGTTTTATAAAACCTTTTCGCTTTAGGCCTCTACCGCTGTGTGCAAAACAAACAAAGACTCAATCAATCAATGTTAACTTCTCACAGGAAAAAAAAAGATCTCGTAAAGTTGGAATTGATTGATTGAACTTTTTAGTCCCACCCAGTCTGCCATGACCACTGCAACCACACCCACCCAATGGGCCACGCTCGCCCGGCACCCAACGATACACAAGTGGGTTTGGGGTTGCAGTTTGGGCACTTGGTCTCTAAAAGGTTTGCCATCATATATGACATCAGAGAAACTATCTAGAGCAGGGGTGTCAAACTGCTGGCCCACAGGCCAGACGCATCACGCGGAAGCTACACCCACCCCACTGCCAGCAGTGGCAAAACTGTCCCGATACACTGTGCGACATCACATGACATCAGGAGTTTGACAGGTCTGATCTAGAATGTATAAAGGCACTTGAAATGAATGCTGGAAATGTTAATCACAAGAAGGAACATTTATCATACTTGGTGAATATGTAAAAAGGTAAAAATGTTGGATTCAAATACATATTATACTATGATACAGAGGATTTTAAAGATTAATGTTCAATTCAAGCCAGAAATTTTCATTTTAGGACAAACAGGTAAACAATTTAGAAAAGAACACGGGAGATTATTTCTATGTGTGATCACTGCAGTGAGATTATTGTATGCACAGAGATAAAAAAAGATTCGAAGCTACTCACTTTGGAGGAATGGTAGGTGAAATTAACAGATCTTGCTGAGGTGACTGGAAACCTCTTATGGACTTCTTGCATATAAATGGGAAAAAATGAATTTGTGATTTACTGTTCTGACGGATAGATTATAGAAAGAAAACTATTATATGTAATTTTAGGGAGATTAAGATTTAATAGTACTTTTAACTACTGTGAAGAATATTGGAAGCCTTTTTTATATATTTTTTTTCTTTCTTTTCTATTTTCCTTAAACTTTTTCTCTCTTTCTTGCATTTTTGGCTTTCATTTTGTTCTTCCTTTTTCTTCTTCTTTAGGTTAGGGTTAGGGTTAGGGTTAGGGTTTAACTTTTTTTAAAATTTCAATAAAAATCATATAAAAAAGAAATATATTCACAATCATGAAATCAGAATCTTGCTAGGCAAGAACTTCATATACTATTTATTCTTCTCCTTGGGAATGGAACACTTACATTACGTTCACAGGTAGCTTAGGAAGAGAAACACACAGCAGGTCATAAGTAACCTAAATAAAGCTCCATTATAGATAATACTATCAACTATTTTCATGATCCAACTTTTATATGAATTTATACTAGGTATTGACAACACATAGTCCATAAGGTTTTTATGATCCTTAGCACCTTATTTATAACAACTGTGACACTAAAATTTGGAAACAAAGTAGCTAAATTATATATAGTTATTTAAACCCCCTTTCTCATTTCTTTGGATGGATTTAAAGGAAGGGATTAGAAGTGTCTTGCTGATGGAGCCGTTCTATTCCTATTCCCACATTTAACAACTCCATAAAAAACCCAAAAATATGGTCTATAAATTTATTTAAGTTTAATCATATACTTCCAGCATCAACAGGTTTTCTACAGCCTTTCAGACAATCAAGAGGAAGAATAATGCCTTAATCCTCAAATGTTGCCCATCCCATTTTAAGCACATGATATACAGTAATTAAAATAAAAAGCAGAGCAGTGGACAAGGTATTAGAACATTCATTTCAATTCCAGTATCAAAAAAGCTATGTTAAAGAATCTTCAAATTATCAAACAGCAGCATTTATTTCACATGGTAGTAAGGCTGACACCAATATTTGTAATTCGGATTTCAGTATTACTTGGAATGAGAACTATTAGATATACAAGCTGGATTCAGAAGAGAGAGGGCAACAAGTTCATATTTCTAAACACCTAGCGGATAATGAAAAAGTCAAGAGTTCCAAAAAGATGCCTATTTTTGCTCTATTGATTGTACTAAGGCTTTTAACTATGCAGAGCATAACACACTATTAATAGCCCTAAAAGTACTGGGGCAATCTTGTGTGCTTTTTGCAGAAATTATATGATAACTAATAGAATAAAATGTGGAACAAGTGAATAGTTCAACACTGGGAAAAGATATTCTGATGATACCAGTTTAATGGTCGAAAGTAAAGCAGACTGTGAGGGAAAAAACTTAAGATACCAATATACAAGTTAGATTTTGCTAAATAATAATTTCAACGATTACACCCAATTCAAATAGGTGAAATTGAAATATTTTCATCTTCTAAGATTCATGATATGAAATTAAGAGATGTGTGCTACTTGGGAGAAAAACAACGGAAAAAATAGTTTAAAGATTAGACAAAACATGAAAGTCCAGAGTTATTACACTGAGAACAAATCTATTGAGAAAGCAACATTTTCCCATTTATATAAGGCAATGAAAACCTGATCATTAGAAAAAAGAAAAGAAGGAAAAAATATACTAGAGATGATTCTTGAGAATTCCTTGAATTGCAAAAAAAAAAAAAAAACACCATTTGATATTACATGAAATAAAACCAGACTGCTAATAGAAGCACCAATAATAAAGATAAAACCTAGTTATTTTTGCCATATGATGCCAGACTCAGATGTTTGGAAAAACTGAAGTCAGATGTTTAAATAAATGCCTATGAAAGACAAGATGAACAGATACTATCATAAATGTCATAAACATAAAATTGTAAGAATTCAAAGAAGAGTTACTAACAGACAATCTTGGAAAAAGTATGTCAATCAGATCACAGAATCAGAAACTGTACAATATGCAATATATCATAATATTTAGAAGAAAGATACTCTGGCAATGCCTGTTAAATACTGTGCAATTTTATGGGTACCATTTTAAGATGGAAAAAGTTTAAAATGGCCTGAAGCAAAGCCAGAATGGGCTGGGCAAGGCTGAAAGAACAGCTGGAAAGGAAAGTAGACCTGATCTTGAGAAACACGTAAGAGACATATTAAGGGCAGACTTGGACATGAGATTTATACAGTCCAAAGACAGATAGAATTGTGAGGGGAAAAATGAAAGTAATTACATCTTGATTTTATTTAACCTAAAGTGGGACAAGGAGTAATTTGGGCAAGCTTTCAAAATTCTGTTAAAATAGCAGACAATAATGAAGTATAACTCCTGGAAGCTCCATGTGTCTATTTCTTCGCCTGCCCCACCTTGAAGGGCAGACATCAATCTTGAAAGCAAGTCTAGGTTTGGGGTGGAGGAACCGGGAAGAGGGGGGGAGAATTTCTTAACCAAAATGCATATACTTAGATCTATAATAATGTAAAAAACCCACCCAAGCTGAATTAATATATTTATTATGGTTAATGAAGGAGATGTGATGTAATCTGAGCCTCTTGGTGTTTTATCACACACACACACACACACACACACACACACACACACACACAAACACACACACGTGTATTACAGTATATAGTTGGGAAAAGTGGTGCAAGACTGCAACTTCAAGATGAAACATTTTTATTGACAGTATAAGATAACAAGCAACATTTCAACCAAAAAAGTAGGATGAAGAGAAGAAGGAATACTATTTATAGAAACTGTTGACGTGAACAGATGCAGATTAAAAAAGATTAGGCAGCAATTGGGCAGGTGGCATAAGAGATGAAGAAATAAGGAGAGAACAAACTAGGGAAGGAGAATAATGTTATGTCTAGAAGAATGCTGGCACCTCTGACTGTAACAATGACTAAATAACTAATGTTTCTGGACACAGTATTTTCTCTTGCCATAGCAGTGAACACAGAGATAAAAAGGGTGGCTTGCCTTAAAAGAGGGTGGGCCACCTCTGAACTATATGAAATCACAGTCTACATGAGGCCAGCTCAAATCATAAGAGGGGAAAAGTATCACATTGATACACAAAAATAATTGTGGGCCATAAAGGAAGCTGGCATGCAGATTGTATATTTAAAGTTAGTTACTTAGCAGCAGCAATGGAACTGGCAATTTTGGCAAGGCATAGAGGTGCTTGGAGGCAAAACTTTCAGGGCAAAGGTGACTGCAAGAAACTGGATGGGATCACATCCCGCCAGGTGATGGAAATATTTGGCAACAGTGGGTCTGTTGATTTGTTTTTCAAAAAAAATGCTAATGGGCTGCACTTAGTGGGCAAAATGAAACCCATATTTGCAATATTTGTGCAAGCCTGGTCTATATTTTTGCAGTCTTCAGAATTATGGCACATGGCAACTATTGGCATGGTTGCCCATCAATATTTATTGGAAAACAAAAGGAATTAGGTGTGCCAGGCTCTGATTGGCTTACTATGCTGATAAAATTAAACACTGGAACCCAAAATGAGGAAGAAAAATGGGGGGGGGACCTGTTGCAGTTATTATTACTACATTATCTTGATTCACACTTTTGAAAAAAAAACTTATCTTTCTCTCACTTCAGAAACGTTACCTGTGACTGGAAAATGCCAATTTCTTTTTTTTTTATTGAAAAGTTTTACAGTACACTTTATTTATAAGAAAACAAAACAAAACCCCTCCCAACCCTCTCCCCTCTTCCCAACCCTCCCCAACACCTCCCTCCCTCCCCCTCCCCCCTCCCCGACTTCCCAGAGCTAAATACAAGGTATAAAAGTAGAAACAATCATAATCTACCATATGCAAACAACAATAAACTATTAAATCTATCGAATATAAATATCACATCAGTACTTATTCAAATGCTAAATGAAACTTTTTAGTCCCATATTAATCTGTTAACAAAAACCTTAGCAAATATCTTGTAGTCCGTGTTCAAAAGTGATATTGGTCTATAATTGTTTGCTTGAGTGACATCCTGATCTTCCTTCAGTATCAAAGAAATGAAAGCAGTTTTCCAAGACGGAGGCACCCCTCCTCCCATTTGAATTGTCTGAAACAATTCCCTTAATGGCTTTACCATCTCTAACTGTAAATTTTTATAATACCTAGCACTCAACCCATCCGTCCCTGGCGCCTTGCCCACTTTCAATTGTTTAATTGGAATATGCCAATTTCTTGATAATTGGTTCTCTGTTTTTTTCTAGAGTAGAGGTCAATCATAATTGCTAAGTGGTCTGTGTTGTTATATAGAATGAAATAAAAAGTACTGAATGATAATTATAAAGCATTTTGAATGAAATTTTGTAAATTTTTCCCATTGTACAAAGTTACAAAGTTATTCTTACACACTTTTGAATGTGTAAGAATATCTTCACATTTAATGCACAAGTAAACAAAATTCACATTTGGACAATTAAATGCCAAATCTCTTGAATCAAATTATATTTGCTAAATGTTTTGCATAAAAGTTTGTTATTAGCTCGTAAACTAAAATTTGAGAAAGATCTTTTGTGGCTTTCCTTAAATGACAGATGGAAATATAAGATTGAGCTGGAATTAATTATTCACATTGACACTTAACAGATAAAGAATTAATATTTTGGAAGAACTGCTGCGGTATGCCATATTGTACCCTGAAATTACTGAATTATATGCTAAATATCAATAGGGTCAATTTTTATTAGAGCTATTGATTTGTTTACTTCGCAATGGTAAAAGTTACAAAGGTTATTTTCATAATTTCTGTCTGAAATTATATCCATAATATAATTAAGCAACTGTGTTTTGATTTTCACATGTTTTATTTCTCTACATCTATCTTAGAAGACCTCCAAGGTCCCTTCCAACTCTATTTGTCAACTCTACAACGAACCTGGCTGCAGCATCTTACTCGTTCTAGATTGCCACACGAAAGGGAGGGGGACAGAGTATCTTTGTTAGTCTAAACCAGGGGTCTTCAAACTTGGCCCTTTTATGACTTGTGGACTTCAACTCCCAGAGTTCCTCAGCCAGCACGGTCACCGATTATATATACTAAGCCAAAACCAAATTAAGTCACTATTTTATTTATTTTTATTTATATATCAGATTTAGAGACTGTCCATCTCATTTTCAGAGGTAGTGTGATTCAGCTGTCTATATAAGATGTCTATATAAAGAACTGTAGGTTTGGGCTGCAAGTCTAAACATACTTTCAAAGGAGAAACTCTTGTTAACTTTCTTTAAAATAAACACATACAAGTTAGCACTATATTATTCAGTGAGGCAATTCTGCAGTCTTGCTCATTAGGGGCCAACAAAGAAAGGATTTAAAACAGGAAGAGAGCTTCAGTTGGGATATATACAAAGAAAGCTAAGCACTGGCAGAAATCTCAACTACAGGGGTCACTACAGTAGAACATCTGGAATGACTAAACTTTGGTACTGTGGTGTGTTTTCTCACAAAGCAATAATTCCAAGCAGTCTAATGGTAATTAGATGCATTTCCCAACTGATGGTCGCAGAATCTTGAAACTGTTTATGATCCTTTTGATATGTGTGATTAACTCCTATTAACATCAACAGGGACTTAGCCACATACGTTAAGGATAAAACAGGCCAATAAAGATAACTACAGATAGGGCTGCTATTGCCAGGACAATTAGCAGGGAAGTGCTTCAAATAGGAGCCACAGCTGTGAGAAAGAAATGATTTGTGAAATATGTCATATACATTTGTCAAAGAAAACAGACAAGAGCAAAGCTTACCATGTCATTGGGACTTAGTTTCACATATCAAAGAGAGGCCATGAGAGAGGATGTGCCCTACAGCTCCAAGCACATTGTTAGCCAAAACTGTCAAAATGAACTACAGGGGGATGGGGGGGAGGGGAAATCCTTTTTCTAGCCTTTGAAAAATAATGATGGCTCTGCAATTTCAAGATGATTTTGGTGTCACTGAGAACAAATCTGTTATTAATTATTTATTTGAAATATATTGTGTCTTTCATTCAATAAACAAAGTCTTCGAAGTGAAATGTCCAATTCCAAAAATTTAGGGTTAAACTACCAGACAGATTTTGTACATGGGGTCTTGATGATGCAGATTTAACTGGATAAACCCCTAAATGCATAGCATTCAGAGAAACATAAAACATTTATCTCTGCCAGCTACAACTGTTTTGCAGAGAATTCACATAAATTTGGGGACTGTTCATTTTAAAAAAAAATCATAGATTAATGCAAGATTTGAACTCAGTGGTTAATGAATGCGTGAAAATGACATAGGCCATAAAATAGACTGATTAATATGTCTTCAATATCTGTGCAGCTGTATGAAAAATTGTGAAACCATAGGTGGTAGACTGTCAAATGAATTGTTGCTCGTTTTGGGCTTTTTTTAATTTGGAATTTAATTTTAATTTGAAAAGGCAACCATGATAGACAAAATATATACTTTAACACCTATTTTACCTCTTTTTCTTAAAATAATTAGTAAGTAAAAATTTAATTAAATCAAGTAACACTAGAAAGAATTTAGCAATTTGTAGAAATTTTAGATTTCAGGAGCACAATCACTCAGCTAAATTCCATTAACTATAATGGAGCTTGCTCTCAATTATATGGGATATTGATTGGAGCTCCCAAAGTACTTGATTTCTTGAACTAGCAACCACTAAGCAAATAAGTATTAATATTATCAGAATTATCATGATAATCCCAGGTCTACTAATAAAGAGTCCCACAAATTATTTCCTAGGGAAGGAATAGCTATTGTCAACAAGAACAGCAAACTTACTGTAGCTATACTACTAAATATAATCAGCAAATTTGAAGAATATTTGAGCAAGGATTAAACTATTGGGATGAACTTTGTAGAACAGGCTGTTTTAACTGTCATTTGGACATGTGTTTGAAGAAATAATTGCCCAAAATTAAATGGTTGAAATATTTTCTTTAGAGTCTCTTTTTTAAATTGGGAATCTTTGATTTAGTTTATAGCCATATTTAATGAATGAAGGCGTGTTTGAGCAGATTTGCATTTCCAATATTATTTCCCTATAGAGTTACTGATTTATTTAGAATTAATCATCACATTTCTGTTTTCCAGGCACAATACAAATCTTTTGATTCATAAGAAGGTATTCTTTTTGTACCACAGAGAAAAGTATGTGGGTAATTTTTTTTAATAAGTTCTTTCCCTCCAGTGATACCTCATGTTCTAGTGATTCAAACAAATACAGTGGATCTTTCAAACACACAAAGGGAAATGCGAAAAACCATTTATTTTAAATTACTGTTCCCCATTTATCAAAAGCCATATTTGAAAAGAATTATATTCACTTCAAATGAAACTATTTTTAAGTAAAATTATACCAATAGCTATTTCTAGTATGTATATAGTAATACAGAGATTTTGATTAGGTTCTTCTATACTTTAGGCATTCTCTTATATTTCCTTTGAAACTCAGTTATAACCTCAAATTCTAATTCTATGTTGAAGTTATATAAATATTATACATTTTATGTATAAAATCCAAGCAAGACTAGCTGAGTTTTTTAAACTCTGTGAAACTGTAGTTTTTCCCATCTTATTTGTTCATTTGTTCACCCTATTAATATCTCCATTTAGCCAACAACCCCAACATACAGGCTAATTTCAGTTTCATGTGCAATAATTTTCAAGTACAGGTTGTTCTCAACTTACAACAGTTCGCTTAGTGACCATTCAGTTACAATGGCACTGAAAAATGTGACTTATGACAGTTTTTAGTTTAGTTTAGTTTAGTTTAGTTTTATTATATTTGTATACCGCCCTTCTCCCGAAGGACTCAGGGCGGTGAACAGGGCACATATAAAAATACAGGATACAAAAATTAAAAAGAATTAAATAGTAGCCCAGCTAAAACAATCGATAACAATATAAAAATCCCCATTAAAACCCCAACATATCCCCCATCAGGCCAGGCCGGCTTGTTTAAATAGATGGGTCTTCAGACCGCGTTAGAAGGAGCGAAGGTCAGGTGCCATCCGGAGCTCAACCGGCAACTGATTCCATAAAGCCGGAGCACCCACAGAGAAGGCCCTCCCCCTGGGGGCCACCAGCCGACATTCTCTGACCGGAGGCACCCTGAGGAGGCCCTCTCTGTGGGAACGCACAGGGCGGAGGGAAGTTGACGCCGGCAGCAGGTGGTCCCCGAGGTACTCCGGACCCATGCCATGTAGGGCCTTAAAAACCATTACCAACCTTGAATCTCAGTTACCTCTGCAGCAGCCTCATGATCATGTGATCAAAATTCAGATGGTCGGCAATTGGTTGAATATTTATGACCACTGCTATGTCCCAAAGTCATGTGATCAACTTTTGCAATGTTCTGACAAGCAAAGTCAATGAGGAAGCCAGATTCACTTAATAACCAGGTTAGTAATTTATCAACTGCAGTGATTCACTTAACAACTGAGGCAAGAACGGTCATAAAATGGGACAAAACTGATTTAACAAATGTCTCAATTAACAACATAAATGTTGGGCTCAATTGTGGTTGTAAGTCGAGGAGCACCTGCATTGTGTTTTAGAAACTGCTAACTTTCAGGATCCCCTCAGTTTCTATTTCATATACAGTATGCTTATTTAGTAATAGGCTATTTATTTATATCTAGTTGCTCAGGCACTCTATTAAAAATAAATCTGACAAGGGAATGACATTGACAATTCACAGATATGATTCAGCCTCTGCAGTCATTGTAGACCTTTAATACTTAAAAATATTTTGGAATAATTCTTTAATAGAACTGCTTTATATAGCAATCTGCATTTCCAGAAACATCTGTGTTATACCACATGCTGACTTTTGAGGCATATTTGTAGGATGTAGTAAATCATGTGATGTAGGAATAAGAAAAATAAATAAAACCACAACTTCATGAATTGAGAACACAAATATAGATGAGAAAGGAGACAACATTTTGCCACCAGTCATCAATTACGACATTCCTTTTGGGGGGGACTCCATCCAACCATATTTTGAAAAACAGGAAGTCAAAGCAGAAAAATATAGTGCTCTTCAAAAATATGCTGATCTTAGTAGCCCAAATAATATATAATAGACACACCTTTACATGTAATTTTACATATATATATATATATATATATATATATATATATATATATATATATATATATATATATATATATATATATATATATATATATATATATATATATAATACTGCTCAACATTTTCAGTGTTAAGGGCATACAAATCAATCATCTTAAATCAGATACAGTATATCCTTTTGTTTTACCGAATTTGGAGATGTTAATTAGCTCATTGTATTAGTTCCAATAATTGTAAGGAGAATTCAACACTGCATTCTCATCAAGGTTAATAAAAGAAACAAGTCTAAGCAAATATCCTTTCTGTAGCTAAAGTTTGCATACAAGCACTTTACAAATCTGTCTTCTCTTCCTATAATATAGCACAACCTGAGATATACCCTTAGCCAGTGCTTTTTTTGTAAAAGAAAAAGGTGCCAGAACTCACACATGTCATGCAACCTGCCTTGCCTACCTTTCAAGGTTCCACCCAAAAAAGGTGCCGGAACTCCGTTCTGAGCGTTCTATGAGAAAAAAAGCCCTGCCCTTAGCAATAGTTGCCAGGTACTAAGTCTGGGCCTTCACCCTCTCTGTTCATGAGCATCTGACTTTCAGCTACTGCTCAGAAGCCATACAGCTTTAGTTTTTCTGTATTTCTGTTGTTACTCTTCTTTTAAACAAACATTGTTAGGTTTCATTTTGATTTCAGATTGATCCCTTTATTATTTTCTTCTTTCATGACAACATGTGATGCTCAACTTGCTTCAAACTGTTTATCTTCCATCAGTTTAAATCTCATTTTACTTAGACTAAAAAATTTGAACCACGTGAACCATGTTAACTGCAGATAACGATAATCTCTTAAAACCAAGCTGCTCCAAGCATGAATGAGCTTTACATTTTTTATATATATAAAAAGCCCTTTAACATTATTCTGCTAATGATCTCTGCAATTCTGCTGATCAGAATGATAATCAAGCATAAGAAAGCCAAGAATTTAACTGAAGGGTGACATCATCCCATGTCATTAAATATGAATGTCAGTTCTCAAGCAATGTGAGAAATACATTCTGCTAACTTTCAGTTGACTTCACTTCATAAAGGTCAAGGGCAATATTTGAAAATGGTTTCCATCATAGAAAATATCTTCAACATGATTAAATCAAGATAAAACTGAATACTGCAAACAACAAATATTTTCAGTCCCTAGCATCCTTAGTAAAACAATATTATGACAAACCACAGCTTTTGTCTTTCCATAAATTATCAGATGAGACTATCTAGTAAGATCATAGTGGCTGGTATGGCCATGTAATTAAGGTACTGGACTTAAAGAAACTGAGTTTTGCAGTTCTTTTTGGATGTGGTGTTCACTGTATGACTTTGAAATAATCACAATATCTCAGTCTAGTTTCTCTCAAGAAGATGCTATGATCACATAATGAGTAACTCCCCTGTGTATTTTCTTGATTTTCAAAGGAAAAGTTATAATACAAATAGAACAACTTTTTAATTCCACTCTTAATAGAAACAATTTTTCTACACTATTTTATAGAGTATTCTGAGTGGACGGTGTAACGTATTGGGCCTTTTTACTTGAACTGTACCACGTGGGTTTTGAATGCTGTGAAATTGCTTAAGCAGGGAGTTGGGTAACGGTTGCTGGATCCTCAGACAGGCCGTCTCCAGGACCACCATTGGTTGGCTCTAGAGTGGCAATAGGTTGCTTTAAACCTATTGGCCGCCACCTAGTGGCCAGAGTATAAATAGCTGCATAGAAGCCTTGGGTAACAGTTCAGTTCCTGCATTCAATAAACCATGTTCCTACCTGAATTCTCTTGCCTCGTCTCCTGCTTGCTGCAAAGAACCCAGTACACAACAGACATTTTCTCCCAAATTTTCTTCACTTTTCTTCTCTTATAAAAATGTTCCAATAAATATGTTCTTCACCTGCCATAGCAAGTGGTGTCACCTCCAACATGCATGATGAGCTTACAATTTTCTTCCAATTTTGAGGCTGCAAAGGCCAGCAAATTGTCTGAGTAATAGTGCACATCAATGCACTATCACTAAAGTTGGGAGGAAGCCTAGTGATTATCTGGCAGCTGTATGTTAAAATCACCTATAAAAAAAGCAGGGAACATGGAAGCAGGGTATTGCTGGATGTTGTGCCTAAAGCCTATAATATATCCCTGAATTTGAATGTATGTGCTGAGATGATTCTTAAAATATACATAAGTATAGGTGGACACATGTAGAGAAGATATACAGAATTAGGGATTAAAACATGAAACAGTAGAGAAATAGATCTGCCTTTCCTAAGCCGTATCCCATATGACTCTACTGACTTCCACTGAAGCAGTCAAGAACTGAGATGGAAAATTACATTGGGAACTTTAAAACATTTATATGAAAAGAAGACAAACATGTTTGCATTACACTTTATAGACAAATTTAAACCATATCAGTTGTGTTTGTTGATGACATTAGGACCTAATACAGGTTCCTTAAATTATAAAGATATTATTCATTACAAATTATTATTAAAGTACTATTCATGTAGTTTAAATGTCTTGGTTTTATTACCTTAAAGTTCAAGTGTTTTTAAAACTTCTGAGAATATATTCCTTTGGTTTCAGGCTTACCTTACCAGATCTACAGAACTATATTTCTCCATCAAACAGAATCAACATTCACATTAGAGATACTGGACTAATGCAAACAAAGCCAATATGTCTTTTCAAATAAAACAATCTATACAATCAAGATAAAGTTAAATGGCTTACCTGCTTCTAATTTAATTTTACAACATTATTTAAAAAAAACAATGTTTATTTATTTATTTACCACTTTGTGCTTACCACTTTGCAATTTGTTAAGGATCTACTCAAATAAAATGAAAGACAATAGCACCAGCAACTTAGCAACTCCTTGCTTTGGAGCAGGACAAATACCTGGCTTCAAAATGTGAATGTTATCAGTTAATCCTTGCAAGACATGAAGTACAAACAAGCTCTTACTGTTAAAACTATGAACAAATGAATGCCTTGTGATCAAGCTAGAAAAATAAAAAGAAAACCACGTTCCTTGGAATAATCAGAATTTCTCCCAACTTCTGCTGTTCTTCCAAAACTGCCAACACCCACATTCCTTCTGGAGACCACGAGCTCTTTATTTCCAAAGTGATGAATCACTATTAAAGTCCAGTTTAAAGCCCAGAAAGAAAGAAACTGAACCAAGTTCCCTCAACACTTGCTGTCCCCTGGATATCTGAAACAGATTCTTTCACAGCATTTTCTATATCCTTGTCATCTTATCATACGGCTTTGAGATATACCGTAGGTGTTCTCTGCTGCTGTAATGTCTCCAAGTTATTATTGCTCAACACATCCCAAACAAAATAAATTAATCACAGCATTATTTCCAGGTTAGGCATCCTAATCACCAGTCTAAGTGCTCTTTCCACATATTTTGACATGCACCATCAGTGTATAGGAAGATGGAGTGTGATGCCTTCAAGTTGAGGGAGATTGAAATATGGCTTACCCAAGGCTTCAGCTATACAGTTAATATAGAAGGTGAAAAGATAGGGCACCAATATGCATGTTTTTTCCAAGGAGATATTGGCTTCAAAAGTATTCCTTGTGGTTTATACCTCATCTTTTGGAAGGTGTAAATATAGAGGTTCTGGATGAACACTCTGGATAATGAATGAACATTCATCTTAAATATATACCATAAGTGGTTTTTTTCCAGATGGATTTGAAAGCAAATTTAAAATCTGGGTAAGTCACTCATAAGGTTTAGGTTTGTAATGTAAGTAAAGGTAAAGGTTACCCCGCACATGCGTGCTAGTCGTTTCCAACTCTAGGGGCCAGTGCTCATCTCCGTTTCAAAGCCGAAGAGCCAGCGCTTGTCCGAGGATGTCTCCGTGGCCATGTGGCTGGCATGACTAGACGCCAAAGGCGCACAGAACACTCTTACCTTCCCACTGTAGTGGTCCCTATTTTTCTACTTGCATTTTTACGTGCTTTCGAACTGCTAGGTTGGCAGAAGCTGGGACAAGTAACAGGCGCTCACTCTGTTACGCGGCACTCAGGATTCGACCCGCCAAACTGCCAACCTTCTGATCAACAAGCTCAGCGTCCTAACCCACTGAGCCACAGCATCCCTATGTAATGTAGTTTCCTATTAACTAGCATAAAACTTAAAATGGGATGAAATGTGAACATCTAATTCTAAATACTGCTTATTCATCTTCAAATATCTATATTTCTGTCAATAAATTTTAATTCAAGTTGGCCTTCTAGACGTCCCTTAAAACATAGTTTTGTCAACTGGCCCGGGGATGCCATGATAGAGTGAAGTCTGCTAGATGATTCATATGATGGTTACTTGGAATGGACTCTTTTATATTGTCATTTTTTTTAGCTTTTCAATTATGTAAATTAATTAACAATACATTTAGTTGTATTTTAATTTTTTAATGTATGTGAGATGGGAGGTTATATAGTTATACTGTTATACAGAAATAGAGACAGAGAGTTAGAATAAATTACAAGCATAAATCTATAGTTATTTTAGCTAAGCCCTTCTTATTAATATGAGTATATTCCCCTCCCCCATCTGTCTTAAGCATTTCTTTTGCATGAATACTTATAAAGAATTTTTTAAAGGGGCAGTGCAGTTTCCAGTAATCTATCACTCACTTTAACAGTTAAACATTGAGCTAACTATTTGAAAAGACTGTTCATAGTCATTCAAATTTTGGGTATTCTCATGCAGAATGAAAAATTGTATGAGATGGTGAAGATTTTTTTTCAAACTTCTCTGACAGCTGTATTTACCACAGAATTTATATACTAATCTTTTTCCTGTATGCTTAATAGCATTGGGAAAACATTATTAGTGTGAACTCATTGTAAGTCTCTTGGTAACTATGGCCAGTTGAGTTGTGTGTCAGAATTGTTTCAGTAAGCCTTTAGTTAAACAGTTGATCCTGTATGGAAGTACAAGACATTTGTAAGTCCATTATTTCAGGGGAGTGGGGGAGGTCCTGTATATATATATCATGCAATAAATATAATCAAATTACTTTTGAGGAGCCACATAGATTTATTTGAATTTACTTGTATAAATCACTTTTATTAGCAGTTGTATTGTGTATTTTTTTCTTATACCTGTGCAAGACAAAGCCACTATGGAATATTCACCTGTCACACTTTCAGATATGCAAACCACTAAATTCTTCTAGAATATTTGACTTCTATTTACATCGTTCCATAATGTAACTACCTCAAAGAATAACCAATAAAATATATTCAAATACATTCAAAAGAAAGGAGAAATTACACAATGAGCATGCAGGTTACAATAATAGAATATGTCATGTCTTTATATAAACATAGAAAAGCAATTTTTGCCAGATGGTGAATTTGGGCAATTCATCTCAAAGGTTCAGCACCATCATGTTCTCACACCCACTGAATTGTTCTAAAACTATCCTACGTGAAACCAGAAATAATTGGCTTGTGTAAGTAACATACTGAAATATACAGACATTATGTAAGAAGAATTTCTGCACATTATCCACTGCACATTATTTAAAAACGTCATACTGATAGTGCCGTGGCAATACATATGTATGTCTGTGTGTGCAAATATACAAAAATATAAATGACTTTCTAGTTAAAATGTATTATGAACACATTATTTCAGGGCAAAAGCTGCATACGGTATTCAGAGCAAAAGTTGCACACATCCTTTAAACTGCATGCTGCAAGCCTTACTCCAAAACAGCCAAAACCATATTTGCTTTAATTGAAATTACAAGGTCATGTGAGGTCTTAAAACCTTAAATCGTGCATTTCTGTTTTCTAATACCTCCGAATGGCAATGGGATATAGAAGGGGGGAAACTAATTACTGTGAATGATTTGTATCTACATACTAACTTTATAACATTAATGGACTGAAAACTATAACTTAATCCAGTATTTCTCAACCTTATTGACTTTAAGACATGTGGACATCAGCTCCCAGCTATGCTGGATGGGGAATTCTGGGACCTGACGTCCACACATCTTAAAGTCAACAAGGTTGAGAAACATTGACTTAAATCCATTGATAATCAGCAATTTTCACTTATTAGGTTAGATAGGGCAACACTGTAAATGGTGAATGTGAAGAATAATTACAGGCAAAGAATTGTCAGGCAAATATTATTTTCAAAATATGTTGCAAGAAATGAAAAATCTGAGTTGAACCTCAGATATAAACTTTATCACGATGCTGATGGTATCACTTTGGAGAAAGTTAGCACTCAATTACAGAAGACATGCTCTGTATGCAGGTGTTTCCACAGTCAAATCCAAATGTATTTAGAGAGACTCAGTTTTCTAAAACAGAATAGGCGAAACTTTGCAAATTCACAAACTCTTTACGGAGTGGTACCTGCACTGTTTAAGAATGAAAACTTGGTGGCATTTCCTCCACCTTTTCTCAGCTACTGCTAGTTTTCAATTAAGAAAAAAAAGAAAAGCTTAAGCCATGGTTTTAAACACAAATTAAAAAGATTAGAACTGGGATTACATTTTAGCTAATAGGAAAGTCCATTCACACAGTATGTCTGTCCAGACACAGCATAAGAAAAGGAATTAATGAGTAGTCACAGTTCACAGGTGCATACTTGTACATAAAAGCTGCAGATTTCCCTACAGACCAACTGATATTTTATCCACGTTCAGAATGTGATGCTCATATTCACCTACTGGAATAACAAACTTAAAAATATTTCCAAAAAGGGAGAAAAAAGATTCCAATGAAAAACAACCATTTCAAAAAGGATTCAACAGCATTGTTACTTTTCTTCAAATGGACTCATAGGTATATGTTAAGCACATAAAAGGAGTTGTAATTAATACCCTTACATTCATTTTGAGAGGGAATAACGGTTTAAATATTATTTCATCTGTGTTTATATTATGCTGGTATTAAAATAGATGTAATTTAACAAGCCATATGTTTACCTCATTAACATTTTTCCTGATTTTCAAAACAAAATCAATGCCTTTTCAATCTTAACTTTGTATTTGTCAAAAGATTTATTTAAATAATTCATATTATTTTTTGACAATGCATTATTCCCTTATTACATGTACAATCTTAATTACCAGAATTACAAATCAAATCGAAAGAATATAGACTGGTTTGTTGTTGAGAAGGAGCTCCTAACGATTACTGAACATGAAAAGAAAATCAATTCTATTTCTACCGTTCAGTTTTCTCATCCCCCTTAATAATTTTCAAAATAATAATTCTAATCACTTTCAGAAAATGGATATTACATATAAATAAAGTTAAGCAGGTAACTCCCAGAAGCCAATGTAAGACCACATAGTACTAATCTGCATTGATTTTGTTTGGTTCTAATTGACGAGGACTCAGAGTGGTTTAACAATGAACGAGTTTATTGAATACACAAAGTCAACTGTCGACTGTCAAATGTTGCAACCCTTTTATAGAGAAAGCCTTTGAACTGTAACCAATCAATGGAGACTCTTTTCCCGCTCCTAGGTTGTGGCGTCCAATGAATGCACCTTAATTTCCCGCTCTGAACCTTGCTAAGCTGCAATGTGTTTGCAATCTCTTACTTGCCATGTTAATAACTATTTACATACACAACACCCCTTACCCCCCAGTTGATGTTATTTCTTTACAAAATCCTTTAGGTATTTTGGTGGCCTATGTATTCTAGAAGGGTATCTGTTACTTTGGCTGCTAGGGACCCCTCTTCCTGGTTGACTGCTTGGCAGCTTGTCACTGCTGGGCCTGGGCTCTGGGTTGCTGGCTACAGATGTGCTGTCTTGTGTATTAGTTTGTGTTTGTAATTCAGTGGTCACTGGCCTACTCCGCAGGGGTATTTCCCATTCAATTTGACTGAATTGTTGTTGTTGGGTACGAGGGAATGAGTCATTTTGCCCCTCCTCTACGCCACTCTCTGGCCTGTTGTTATCTGTACTGTTTCCCCCTACTATGCTTTGGTCCCCCTCAACTGGCACACAACCACTAGATCTTTTCCTCAGCTGGTCTACGTGTCTTTTACAGATCCTGTTCCCTTCCCCCTCAATAGTGTACGACAGGGGACCTAAGATTTCAGTCACCACCCCTGGAATCCATTTGTCCCCTTGGGCATAGTTTCTGGCCCAGATCAAATCCCCCACTTTAAATGTTCTGTTAGGAATGTCTAATTCAATGTTTGTTTGCAGTCTGTCAGGGTGCAATCTGTCCAATTTGGTGGATAATCTCCTGCCCCACCTCATTTCAGCTGGACTTTTCCCTGTAGCAGAACATGGGGTCGTGTGCTGAGCCAACAAGAACTCTGCCAGTCTCTGATGCCAGTCACCTCGAATAATTCTTTTTAAAGCGTCCTTCGTGGTCCTCACATTTCTTTCAGCCAATCCGTTGGTGGAGGGGTGGAAGGGTGCTGAAGTCTTGTGCTTAATCGAGTTGGCCTTGAGGAAATCCTGAAATTCAATAGATGTGAATTGTGGCCCATTATCAGACACAATTAAATCCGGCAACCCGTGAGTGGCAAAGAGGCCCCTTAATGCCTGTATGGTTCTGCCTGAAGTTACTGAACTGACCGGTACTACCTCTAGCCATCTAGAGTAGCTGTCAACCACTACTAGGAACGTTAACCCTTGGAAGGGTCCAGCAAAGTCGATATGAATCCTGGACCAAGGATTCCTAGCTTGTTCCCATTTATGTGTGCGGATATGTTGTTGTTCAGGCCTGGAACGTTGGCACAGATGGCAATTGGCAACACATTCCTCAATGTCGTTGTCCAGTCCTGGCCACCACAAGTGACTCCTAGCCAACGCCTTCATCCTTACTATTCCAGGATGTCCCTCATGCAATTCTAGTAGAATAGCTGATTTGTGGATTCCTGGAATAACTACACGAGTTCCCCAGAGTAAGCATCCCAAATGAACTGACAGTTCATCTTTCCTTCTGAAATATGGACTGTATATTTCGTCTGGTTTGGTGTTAGGCCAACCGCTCATGACCCAGGCCATTACTCTCCTTAAGGTGAGGTCCTTATTGGTTGCCTCAGCAATGTCTTTTGCAGTTAAGGGCAAATCAGGAATGTCCTGTAGGGACATTATTTGTCCCACTGGGGCAGGGTCCTCCTCTGTTGTGCTTAGGGGCAATCTGCTAAGAGCGTCTGCATGACCCATGTCCTTACCTGGTCTGTATTGGAGGGAAAATGAGTATGCTGAGAGGAAAATGGACCACCTCAGCATCCTGGGTGACATAATTTGGGGAGTCTGTTTATCTGTGGTAAACAGTCCCAGCAAGGGTTTGTGGTCCGTTAGTATAGTAAAGTTCCTACCATACAGGTAGTCGTGGAACTTTTTAACTCCTGCCACTATGGCTAATGCCTCCCTGTCTATTTGCGCATAGTTCCACTCTGCCTTGGTTAGTGTGCGGGAGTAGTATGCAATGGGTCTTTGTATTCCTTGGTTGTCTAAGTGGCTGATCACAGCCCCTACGCCATATGGCGAAGCATCGCACGCCAGGTAGATTGGTTTGTTTTCTATAAAGTGGGTTACAGTTGAATTACTGGAAAGGATGTCTTTTAAAGTTTGGAAACTCGCTTTGTGCTTGTTCTGCCATTGCCAAGGGGTCTTCTTATCTAAGAGTCTGTGTAAGGGTTCTGCAATGGCAGCCTTATGTGGCACAAACGTGTGGTAAAAATTTACCAAGCCAAGGAAGGCCTGTAGTTCCGCCTTGTTCCTTGGTTCTGGGGCCCCTTTGATTGCTTTAATTTTTTCAGGGGTAGGGTGGATTCCACTTTTGTCAATCCTGAACCCCAAAAAATCAGTGGATTTAACCCCTATGCTACACTTTTCCTTCTTTAGTTTCAATCCAGCCTTCCTAAATCTACCCAGTACCTGTTCCAGCCGCTCTACTAACATTCCTTCATCCCTTCCAGCTATTAGGACATCATCGAAGTAAGGGCATACTCCAGGTATGCCCTTTAAGGTCCTCTCCATCACTTCTTGGAAGATGCCTGGAGCTGCTGCAATTCCAAATTGCAGTCTGTGAACTCGGAACGCCCCCTTGTGGGTAACGATCGTCTGTGCCTCTGCAGCCTCTTTAGAAACAGTCAACTGTAAGTACGCATGCGCCAAGTCTAGCTTGGCGAAAATGGCGGCGTCCTGGATCGTGGCGAGGACCTGCTTCACCGTCGGGACCGGGTAAGCATGCTTTTTCATTCCAATGTTGAGGGTGGCTTTGTAGTCAGCGCAGATTCTCACATCCCCATTGGGTTTGAGGGGTGTGACAATCGGCATTTCCCACAAACCGCCCTCAACAGGTTCTAATACTCCTTGGCCTACAAGCCGGTCGAGCTCGGCCTCGATTTTTCCCTTTAAGGCGAAAGGTACCCTTCGGGCCTTAAGCCTGATTGGTTTTACTGAGGGGTCTAGGTTGAAGTTAATGGGGGGCCCTTTGTACTTGCCCAGTGATCCATCGAATACGTCTGCAAATTCATTGCAGACGGATTCGAGGGTCTTATTTTTAATCACTGAATTTATTCCCCCAATCCAAATTCCCGGGGCAGGGAACCAATTAAGTCCGATTAAGCTAGTCCTATTCCCCTCTGTAACTATTAGATCTAAGACCCCCTTGAACCCCTTAAATTTTACACTAAGGCTGGTCTTCCCTTTTACTTTTATTGGACTTTTTTGAAAGTCCGATAATTGAATATTTGTTGGACTAAGTGGAATTCTTTTTCCACTTATTTGTTCAATTCTCTCAAGGGTTTCAGTGGAAATTATCGACACTGAAGCCCCTGAGTCGATTTCCATTCTGCAAGGGACCCCTTGCAGAAGGACTGTGATTTTTAATTTTCCATCCGGAAAATTGTGACCACTTCCCGGCCTTCTCCTATTGATTCGCGCCACCTCCCCTCGAATTGGAATTTTAACCCGGTTTTTAGGGGTCTCCTTGCCACTAGCATTAGGGGTTACCTTACCCTCAGGCCACACATCGACTTCGTTCAGACGGTTGTCGCGAGCGCGGTTTCTGCAGATGGCCTGGATGTGGCCGGTCTTGCCGCATGCCCTGCACTTGGCGGTACGGAATCGGCAGGATGCGCGGGGATGGTTGCCGCCGCAGCTGCCGCATCGGTTCTGGCTATCGTTGTCGCGCGGTCTGGTTGCGGTGTCCCGCCGCGGTCGTTGTGCCCCGGTCGGTTGTCTTTGCGGAGTTGCGGGTTGTTGACGGCGGCCAGGTTCGGGCCCCTCACTTCTGGGTTGTCTAGGTGCCATCTTTCCAAATCGCCTGGAGACTTCGGCGATCTCTTCCTCCCACTGCTGGTCCACCTCCCCGCAGTCCACATAGCCCGCTTGGTTGATCTCGGGCGCTGCTGCCATGCTACTGCGGGGGGGGGGGTCGCGATACCCGGTTGACTCGTAAGTTAGAAGTTCGTCGAGCACTTCCTGCAAATCGCCGGTGGGTTTGGCGATTATTCTGTTTTGTAGTTGTTCATCACGCAAGCCCAGTACTACTCTGTCCCGAATTCTTATTTCTAAATTATCGTATTTACATCGTACTGCGGCTTCCCTGACGGCAGTGACAAATTTTTGTATGGACTCTCCCGGTCTCTGATTCCTCTTTTCGAAGATGCACCGCCAAAAGAGTTCGGACCTTCGGGGTGTAAAGTGGACCTTTAATTTAGCGAGGAGGTCGGCATAAGGCACGCTAGAGACTGGTTGCGGTTGACACAGTCCGACAGCGACTCTGTAGACCGGTGTGCCGCAGATCGTCAATAATGCCGCCGCTTTTTTACGGTCATCTGTGATTCCGTTCACTAACAGGAACCCTTCGACTTGACCGATGTATTCTTCCCAATCTTCGGGGAAGTTTGGGTCGAATTCCTTCAATGACCCTATTTGCGCCATTCGGAGAATTTTTTTCTTATTCTGCCGCGGCCGCTCGGTTGACTGTGACTCGCTCTGAATTTGCCGCCTTTCGCGACAATTCCGCCAATTCTCTGGTCTTCTGTCAATCCCACCTTCGTCGCCAGTTGTTTGGTTCTAATTGACGAGGACTCAGAGTGGTTTAACAATGAACGAGTTTATTGAATACACAAAGTCAACTGTCGACTGTCAAATGTTGCAACCCTTTTATAGAGAAAGCCTTTGAACTGTAACCAATCAATGGAGACTCTTTTCCCGCTCCTAGGTTGTGGCGTCCAATGAATGCACCTTAATTTCCCGCTCTGAACCTTGCTAAGCTGCAATGTGTTTGCAATCTCTTACTTGCCATGTTAATAACTATTTACATACACAACAGATTTAACTTGTATATTATCATTGTTTGTTCCCTTCAGTTGTTGGACAGGAAAATATCAGCAAGGAGGAACTTACAAAACTGGCTACCTTGCTTAGTATGACAAAATATTTAAGGAGTTGAACTAGAACTAAGGACACCCTTAAAATAAGAGTTCATGGGCGACTTTGGGCCAATCACTAGCTCTCTAATTTACCTCAAAAGATTGTTGTTATAGTTAAAACTGCAGGAAGACATGGCATTCTTCCTTTTGTAAGTGGAAAATAGGAAACAATTTTCATGAACAAATACCCAAATAAATACTTAGTAAGTGTTATATTGTTTACTCTTGTTCAGTCACAGAATGATGCACGTTGTTTGCTCATTTGAGCTCACCTTCTTTTTTTCAGTTTCACCCAACACTAAAATAATATACTTTACCCAAATCTGTAACATTCTTTTCTCTCTTCTCACTGAAATTAATAAGGAAACACCATGGCTGATAGCACACCTTGGCCAGATTTTAGTCTAAAGAAATTTCTGGCACTGCACAAACAGTTCAACTCTAACTCTATGTATAGGATATGTATTTTTACAAGAACCTGAGAGTGGGCCAAAATGTGTGATATTAAAATGCAATTTAAGATTGTGTAAAAATGTATATCTTATCCATGCCAGAATAGGTATGTGGACAACTGGGTTGCTTTGGCTGTCTTGGAGGCTCTACTATACGTTGGCTGAAATAGGGCAAGAATATATATTTTCAAAAGCATCCGTGGAGTTTGGAGAATGTATCAACTGGTCCAGTAGATATGCATCTATTTTAAATAAAATGATGCTTTTAATGTTAAGTACGTAAATGAGACTATTAGTTAGATGCCACATAGTGCATTATGGTGTGAGCACTGTTGGTTAAAGAATATATATAACCAGAGTATTATAATTGTTCACCTAACATTTGTTACTATTATTTTAAAGCACACAGCATAAAAGGAGCATTTATGTAGCTAATTGCTTCAGAGAGGAGACATGATCCTCAGAAATAAAACCCTTTGGAAATTTTATCTGATAGTCTTGCCAATAAAAACAATTAAAGGCTAATTATCTATTCATTTCTGGCTCTCTTGACAAGCAAATATCACCTCAACAATCTTAAGTATGCAGAGCAGATGGTTAATGACCAAGAGTGCCTCCCCTTAGGCATCACCTTTCACATAACTCAATAATATAAGAGCCCAAAGCTATTTCAGAGCAAAAATGATCTCTGCATCTTTGATTCTTGACAATCTCGCTTTTAAATATTGAAGGGGAAAAAATCACATTCTTACATCACAGGAACTAAGACAAAATGCAACAACTAGCGTTTATGGGTTTGACTTGTCACCAATTGGCTTGGACAAGTCCCTCTTAGACTCACTTCATCATCTGTGAAGTGCAAGTATCAGAATTGTTCGTTCCTCTTCAAAATACAGGACAAAATACAGCTATGGGACAACTTGTTAGGCCTTCAGAACCGCATCACTTTTTATTCTTTCTTTTACTGAATATACTTCCATAGATTTCAGTAATCAGTCCTCAAATATTTATCTCAAAACTAAACATAAAAGATTTAGGATTTCATAAAGAACATAATTTGTCACATTTTGCCTAACAACTTATACTCTCTTGAAATAAACTGTTGTCTACAAAATAACTCTCTCTCGCAAGAAAGCTGCCCTACTAGCAAGCCAATAAAACAAATTTACACCTAAAGAAAACCATCAGAACTCTTTATATTTATTATTTCATTTGACACCATTGTGCCTCACCTTTCTGCCTCCCGGCGCTTTTATCTTCAGTTAATTTTTGTTTAAATTTGGAAGTTGGAAAGTTCACACTTTCTCTGTGAATTTTACAAAGTTGAAAACGTATAGTAGAGCCTCCAAGACAGCCAAAGCAACCCAGTTGTCCACATTAACCATGTTCCAAATTATAAAAATAAACAATTTGATCTAGTTGTTAAATTTCTGGATTAGGAATGGAGAGTTCTTATCTTACCTTAGGAATGGAAACCAACTGGGTGACTTTGAGTCAATCTCTCTTTGTCCCCAAGAAAAAAACAATGGGAAACAAGGGCAAAGTGCTTCAACTTGTCCAGGCAAATACTCAAGATTCAAAATGGCCTTGAAAGCACAATATATACTCCCCATGACTTCCTATGCTGCCTCATTCAAATGGTGAGGGGAGTGATGAGTGAAGAGTAAAGAGAATGACAATGAGCATTCGTTTCCATCAAGGTCATACAAGGCATGAAGATCATCCCAAATGACCAGCTAAAGCAAGGAGGAATCTACATTGGACAGCAGCAATACAGGATGGTACTAAACAAAGATTATCATTTTAATCATTTCATACTGTAAAGGAGGCAACAGTAAACCACTCTTGTATTTTATCAAGAAAGCCACAAAGATAAGACAAGATAAAGTGACTAATGACATAGTGCCAGATATAGAGTCTTCAGGTTAGGTGACACTCAAGATGCTACTAAGGTGGGAGGATCTTTCAAAATACTAATGATGCTTATGACTCACCTAGATTAAAGCTTAAAGACATCTAGTTGCTCATGTTGCCATGCAAGAAAAGAAAATCTAAAGCTGCAAAGACAGAATGGCACTGGAAACATGGAATGTAAAAACTATTAACATGGGAAATCTTAATACAGAGAAAGATAAAATGAACTGGCTACAGACTGATATTGTAAGCATTAGTTAATTGAAATAAATGGAACTGGACACTTGCAATCATAAGATCATTCTGTTTACCAACTGAGTTGTTTGCAGAGTCAAGAAAGAGAATAACGGTGACTGTATTCAGGTACAATGCAGTCAAGGATTGAATAGATTTCAGAGACATCTTTTCATATAAGGGTTACCCACATTTATGCTGCAACCACTGAAGCAGAAAAAGAGAAAGAGTTCCATTTATTTATTGATTAGTTTTATGGCCAAATTCAATACAAAATCCAAAGAACACACAAGCAGGAAATGCTACCTATGACTGGAGATTGGAATGCCCAAACTGAAAATACTAAGTGATGCAAGAAACAGAAATGAAGCAGGAAAATGAATTATCAGTTTATATCAACTCAATTATTTCTTCATTGATAACACATTCTTCAAACAACACAATGGTGGCTATGTACATCAGAATGTACATCAGAGCACACTGACATCAAATTGACTATATTATTGGAGCAAGGAGGTGGAGGGGTTTAGTTATAAAAGCAAAGATGTGGCTAGGGTCTGCCTGTAAAATACTATATGGGTAATGCTCAACTTACACCCACAGTTGGGACCAGGATTTCCGTTACTAAGCAAGGTGATTGTTGACTGAGTTACACCCAATTACTTTTGTCATGGTTGTTAAATAAATCACTACAGTTGTTAAGCAAATCCAACTTTCCCCATTGATCCTGCTTCTCAGAAGCTGGCTGGGAAGGTCGCAAATGGTGACTATATGACCCCAGGACACTACAACCATTGTGAATATAGATGGTTATTATGTGACTGTGGGGATGCTGCAACAGTCTTCAGTGTGGGGACCAGTTATAAGTCACTTTTTTCAATGCTTCTTTGAATGATGATTGTAAGCTAAGAATTTCCTGTACTTCATGAATTATTCGCATGCAAGTTCCAAGTCAAGCTAAAGGGGAACAAGAAAACAAATCAGTTTCCATTACACAATCTTCAGCATATTCCCACCATTTTCAGGAAATTACTACAGTGATAGCAAACTTGAAGAATGAATGAAAAAATTAAAACAAAAAAAATTATTAAGGATGGATATGAGAAAAGACTAAAAGATCAAGAAAGAAGAAACCTAACTGGATGCTAGAACAGAAGATGAATTTAGCCATAAAGGGAAGACAAGTCAAAGCCAAGAAAGATCTCAGAAAGGTACTTAACAAATGATTTCAGAGAGCTGTTAAAAGAGACCAAAGTTTTGTCACAACGACATCTATAACCATCATAAAGATGTCTCCAAAAACATAAGAAAATATTTAAGAAGATGAACTTCAATCAGCTCTTTAACCATTATTATCAAGTCAAAAAGTTGCAAGAACTAGAGGAATGCCTACAGAAATATGACACATAAGAGAAGAAGAAGAAGAAGTAATGGTTTGTACAATAACACAATGACTATGGAGGTGTAGCAGGGCTGGCTGAAAGGCTTTGCAGGAGCCTGCCCGGGGAAGAGGAAAGCTCAGACAGCGGCTGCAGGTTTTGGGCATGATGAGCGTGGATGGGTGTGGATCAGCCAGAAGGAAAGAAAAAGGAGGAAAGAAAGGGGGTGGGGGGGTTGCTGTGGTCGGAGAGAGACCAGATGAAGTTGAAGAGGGATTTGAGGTTTTAGCTGATCCCTTTCTGTGAAGGAGGGGGAAGGAGAGAGTGAGAGAGAGTGAGAAGGTGGAATTTTACTGCTTTCTTTCACAGGGGGGATATCCTGAGCGGAGGCAAGAGAGAGTGAGGAGAAAGTTACTGGGGTTGCTAAATTCAGATTTTAACAATAAAGGAAAGGGGGAGGGGGTTTGACATTGATGACACTTGAGACTGCGAGCGACGACAGAAGAGAAGGAGAGTCTGATCGTTACTGCTTTGGAGACTGACGGCCATCCGAACTTTGATTATTGTTACTTCTGCAAGTTATAGACATTGTGGGAAGTTGCCCTTGTGGGGCAAGCTGTTACTGCAGAATGCTGACTACCTTCGTTCATGTTCCTATCGTTGCCTGGAGCCGGGTTTTCCCCACCCCACTTGTTTCCAATACTGTGAAATCATTGACTATTGCTGCTATGACTGCCTGGAGCTGTTAAAAACCATCATGCATAGACTATCAAGGCCAGGGGCTGGTCATCTTTGTTCCTGAAAGCCCCCCCTGTCAACGCTGCTAACATCGAATGTTATTGCTTGACATGAGATGAAGAAGTAGCTATTTCATATGTTAAACTTGTGTACTGCTTTAAGACTTGTGTATTGTTTTAGTTTAAAATTGGTGGGAGGGAAGAGTAGGAATGCATTTTGAAGGCCATTTGTCTCTCTAAAGAAGATAAGACTTTGGCAGTTCTTCTAAGGAAGGGAAGCTGATTCTTTAAATTAATTGGCGAATATGATTAATGACAAAATTAGAAAGGTGGAGAATTGTGTTTAATTATATTGTGCAAGGGGCGGAGATTTCAGATTCCAGCTTCCTTCAAGCAAGCATTTGCCAGTGTATTAGGCTAATAAAGGACTTTTAAGGGTTTTTAAAAATTTTTTTATTTAAATTCCATTTATATCCCGCCCTTCTCCGAAGACTCAGGGCGGCTTACAAACTTAGCAGTAGCCTTCATTCTATGTATATGCCTGCTTACTAGGGCTTTCACACACACCCCAGCAGCATTATTACAAAGTCAGCTTAATTGCCCCCAACAATCTGGGTCCTCATTTTACCTACCTCGGAAGGATGGAAGGCTGAGTCAACCTTGAGCCTGGTGGGATGCGAACCTGCACTAATTGCAGGCAGCTGGTGTTACTTAAGGAGGCATTAGCCCACTGCTCCACCAAGGCTCTTAAAGGTAAACAATGCCTCAGAGTCACTTGAAAAGCCCATACGTTGGAAACTTGACACCCCCACTTTGATGACGAGAGTCTGCCACCTCCTCACTTCGCATGAGCTTCTGCTAGAAAAGGCACTTTACCTTGAGAGCGCAGCTGCAGAGCGTGACGGAGGGGAGCAAGGCTGGGAGGGCCTGGGCTTTGGCGGCCTCTGAGGGGCTAACGCTACAGAGGCAATGGTTTTCCCAATGACTTTGCGAAAATGAAGACCTGACCTTAAAGAAGAAGCGTACAGCATTGACACTTTTGAATTTTGATACTGGAAAAGACTTATGAAAATACCACAGACAGCCAAGAAAACAAACAACTGGATCATCAAACAAAGCAATTCATTGTTATCACTTGGGACACAAATGACCAGTATCAAGTTATCATATTACGGACAAACACCTACCTTTCTTGAAAAGTCTACAACTTGGGGGGAGTTAGATGGAAAGAGAAGATGAAGACCACTAGCAGCAAAGTGAATGATTCCATTAGAGGGGTAATGGATGCACTACTGCAGACATGTCAAACACAAGGCCCGGGGGCCAGCTCCGGCCCGCAAAGTGGTTTCATGTGGCCCCCGAAGCCATCCTGGAAACACTGAGGGAATGGCCCCCACTGCCTTGGCCCTGGCCCAGAGACCCTCAGATCTGTCCCACTCCTGCCCAGGCACCCATAGGCACCCTTGATGCGAACGATGTAGAGCTGGCCACGCCCACCCAGTAGGCCATACGCACTCTAGCCACACCCACCCAGTAGGCCACGCCCACCTGGCCCCTTGAGGGCAACCGCAATGCTGATGCAGCCCTCAATGAAATTGAGTTTGACACCCCTGCACTATTGGAAGGCCTCAAAAGGGACAGTTCATTGTGGATAAGGTGATTCATGATCACTATGAATCAACTTGATTGTGCATATTCAATTTAAAAGAGCAACTAGCCAGAAAATTTGTAATAGTATAAAAAAGAGGAATCAAAAAGCTGGGATCTAGAGATGAAATGAAATACAAATGAAAGATAACTTTTCTTTCAAAGAGTGAAAGATTTTGTACACGGTAAAATGAAGCTAAAAATACCAAAGTAAGTTTGCTAGTGTGCATTTTCACGTTTGATAGTTGCTATAGTTGCAACAGAGATAGAAGAAAAAGAGTCATTTAAGATTGGGAAGGCTTTTTTGTTATTTCTCTGGCAAATTTTGTCTAGAATCTACACTCAGACTCTGTAACACTTGAATCTCACCATCTACCTGGATTAGATAATACCTAGGCTTCTGGTTACCTAGGAATGTTCTACTACCACAGGAAGACCTTTTCATTTTCTCAGCCACAACTTACCGTATGTATCTTCCATTAGTACTTCTGAATTTCTAGCTATCAAATAGTATCCTTCAATTGCATGGAAAAATAATTAAGATTTATTCACAATGCATAGGAAATAACCCTGGTACACATCTGTTCCAATGCCCTGAGTCCTTAAAATAGGTCTCACCATTCGACTAATTAGCTGGTTTATAGTACAGTATTTATTCTTACATAAAATAACCAAGGCTCAGGTAGGGCAAGAGGTGGAGTTTGGGGAATTCCAAACCAATTTTTAAATGAGGAAAGGGCAATTTACTGTTGCAGCCTGCAAATTGGATAAATCCACCCACGCACATTAGCAATCCCCAGAATGCAGGATAGAACACCACCAGAAGCCAGGAATTGTGATAGCTGCAATAAAAAGATGTACACTCCCATTGCATTAAAGTTTCACAATCTATCAGAGCCGCCCATGAATTCCTAAATTCCAAGCAAGGGAATACCTAAAATTTACTGGTATTATAAATAATATGCATTTGCTTATATATGCCATTTATTCTGTACAAAATACTAGAAAAAATAGGGTGTCACAATATTTTTAAAATGTTTTAAAATAACATAAAACACATCACTATCATTTATTCTTATTCAACTATCTAAAATTCAGAGCTTCTTACCTTATGAATGAATAACTCAGTGCATGTTGACCATTAAAGGAAAGGTTTAAAATAGAAATCAGTACTCACATTTAATACAAACTATAAAATAGTACAGACAAGATTAGCCCTACTACAGTTAAAGGGATTTGCTACCATTTAAGTGTAAATAAGAACTCCAATTAGCTGCAACCACAGGCATCTTTACCTGGGAATAAATGCAACTGAATATAATGTAATTTACCCCTGAATACAGCTTTATGCAATTACCTTACTGGGTTACAGATCTAAGCATATTTATTTGAAAATTAATTGTACTGGTAGCAATGAAAATTGTGTCTGACTAAATAAATGGGGGACAAACTGCCAAACTGCAGCACAAAGAACTAATTGGGAAGAGCTGAGCTCTGGTACTTAAGTAGTCTTGTTAAAGACTGTTCAGAAGCTTGAAAGATGGTCAAAAGGACTGTGATATTTAAAAAATGTAGAACAATTTATAACTGAAACATGATTTATTTTGTTTCCAATCAAGTAAAGAATATTTGCAATTTAAATTGTAGATGGCATACATGTACACACACACTCATTATGTATTTATATGTACACACATGTATAAATGCACACACACGCATAATTTAAAAAAATGTTAATAATAAAGCATATTTTGCACTGTCAAATACGTAAATAAAAATGACTAGAAGCAACCAAAAACATCTACCAGGGCCAGGCCTCAAACCACTGAGTTTGGAGTACACCCATCACAATTTAGACCACAAACCACTTAATCCCATTTGTTGCTAAAGAATAAGTAATTAGAAGATTGTGGCCAACATGAACACTAACTTTGGCTGAACTACATCTCAAGGAAAAGAGAAATAATGTAAATTAAGTAATAGCAAAATTTAAGCACTTGTTTGAAATTCCAACTGTCCACATGAGTCCAGATTGCATGTAACAGCTCTTTCAAAATAATATGGTACATACAAAGGTATGCCATTTAAATGTAATAAACCATGACCCCATTCCTGGTGCCAGAAAAGCCACTGAGCAGGATGAAATGGATCCTGCATTAATTTACTCAAGTCACTTAAAGAGCATATAAATCTAAAACATATGTCCTGCAATCAACAGATGTTTCACTAAGGTCTGGAAAAACAGTGATCTCCCTTTTGATATATTAACCAATTGCTAACAAAAGTCAATTTAAAGGTTATGGAAAAATATTACAGTAGGTGGGCATGGGCATTTAAATAGCTAGTAACCAGATACACTTCATATAATCAAATACTGTATATAAATTAATACTTTAAAACACTATTCACAGAAGAGAAGGCAAGTTGTGTACTGATTTTATTGCACCTCCAAATATTATCTACTTTTAAAACGAGTCATCTAATTTTCTCCCTACGTTCCATAAATTGATTTATTAAGTGAAGATCATCAAAGATATTCTTGCTGCAAGGGAAGTTGGCCAGTTTTTGGTTTTTCAAAAGAAAGATGCTAGCAATTCCTCTGGAAGCCTTCTCTCCAGATTGACTGCTTCATAGAAGCATCTGACTCCTTGCTTTCTGGTTGTAATAAGAAATACTCATTTAAAGAATTAGTTCACCTCCCACTATAGCTTCTCCATAGAGGAAAGCCAGAATTTAATCCTTTTTCATTTCTAATGTCATTTGCATAAAGCCAGTTTGGTGCAGCAATTAACAAAAAGGCTAGAAACCGCCTTTGCCCCACCTTAGACCCAAAGCCAATGGAATGACCTTGAACCAGTCACTTTCCTAATTCCCAGGAAGAAGGCAATAGCCAACGCTTTTTGAAAATCTTGCCAAAAAACTACAGACACTAGTCCAGGCAGTCATGAAAAATTAACACTGACATGGAGCCATGAATGTAGCAGTGTGGACCACCTTGTTAGCTGCTTTAAGAAGACAGCACAAACTGGTTATAAAAAACAGCATAACAAAAGTGGCAGCAATGGTGTTTGGAACATCAGCAAGAAATATCAGTTGCCTGCAAGCAAGAACTGGTGAAACATAAAAACGCAAAGGAACACAAAATGAAGTAGCTAAAGGGCTCTGGACTTTAGGAAAAACACCTGCCACAGAACACCCCAGACTTAACAATTGTTGATAAGAAAGATAAAAGATGTCTGGAGAATGGATACTGCAGTACTTGGAGACGGCAGAATTTAAGAGAAGATAACAAAATATAAAGACTTAAAATAAAAATGAGAATGGTTGTGGCAAAAGAAAGCAAAAGTATTACCAATCGTAATAGGTGCCTTTGGTGCAATCCCAAAACATCTGGAGCACCACTTGAACACCAAAGTTATAGACAAAATAACCATCAGTCAATTGCAAAAGGCAGCTTTATACTTTGAACAGCTTATATTCTATGATAATACTTTTAACATTATCAAACAACATTTTCCTATCTCAAGTCCTTGGAAAGGATGTGATAGGTAAATAAAAATGCAGAAGCAGTCTGACTGTGTGACCAACCATAATAATAACAGAGCCCCAGTGAAGTGGTTATGGGACTTGTATGGCAGAGATTCAACCATACTGGAGAGGCCTCATCAGAGGAGCCAGACAAAGAGTATCTGTCCCATAAAAAATATGGTAAGTTAGAGAAACTTATACCGGATTAGTCATCGCCCAGACCATCAAAGACTAAGTGCTAGGTGTTGGAGTTTCTGGACATCTGGTGACAAAAGGATTACAAAACAACCAGGGCCAGCAGCTGCAGGATTGCTTGAAGAAAAATTGCTTACCTTTCACAAATATACAGATTGAGAACAAAGAAAAAATGACTTGCTATTACAAATCAATAAGGGATGCAGTGGCTCAGTGGGTTAGGATGCTGAGCTTGTTGATCAGAAGGTCGGCAGTTTGGCAGGTCGAATCCCGAGTGCCGCGTAACAGAGTGAGTGACTGTTACTCGTCACAGCTTCTGCCAACCTAGCAGTTCGAAAAAATGCAAGTAGAAAAATAGAGACCACTACGGTGGGAAGGTAACAGTGTTCTGTGAGCCTTTGGCGTCTAGTCATGCTGGCCACATGACCACAGAGACATCCTCGGACAAGCGCTGGCTCTTCAGCTTTGAAACAGAGATGAGCACCGGCCCCTAGAGTTGGAAACGACTAACCTTTACCTTTACCTTTATTACAAAGCAAGCTCAATGAAAAGAGGATATCTGAAAAGAATGCCTGAAATCTAGAAAGAACACCATCCAAAATCAAAAATAACAAAACAGAGGATAATAGAACAAAACTGATTTATAATATAAAATAAAAGTATTCACAGGAGAAGAACTGCAAAGATCTATCTAAGGCAATTGAAGCCTTGCCAGTAGAAGCTCAGACTCTAAAGGTAAACTGGGGGCATTGGCAATAGAGGAAGCCAGGATGCTATTGAACCATTTTTTATCAGTAAATCCAACACTCTTCCTCTGTTTTCTCCTCAAAAAGAACAAAGTTCTCTGACTGAAAAAAGAGAAGCTGAAACAAAGAATAACTGAACATCTAGAACAGAGGTCCCCAACCTTTTGGGCACCAGGGACCAGTGCTATGGAGAAAGGTTTTTCTGCGGACCAGAGCGATGCGTACTGCCTACATCCTGCAGATGGGGCTTCACTTGTTTGTGCAGCCTGGTTGCTGGCATACTGTGGCCCGGTGCTGGTCCACAGACCGGGGATTGGGGACCCCTGATCTAGAACACCACAAAAGCAACAGAATAACATTGCCTACATTGAAGCTTTCTACAAAAGAGAAAAAAACAGCTAGCACAAGTATTAAAAGATGCTAATACTGTAGTAGTGAATATAAGCATCAAATCACAGCAAAAACAAATCAACAGATGTACAGCATTGCTGCAGTTATAACTGAAGATCTTGGATGGAGAACAACAACCAAAAACAACACACCAAAAGTTCATCACCAAAGTGGAAGATTAGGTTGGAAAATAAGATCAACATGCTACGGTCAGATGTAAGCAAACTAGAAAGAAAAGAGATGTTGAGAGATTCTATTTATCAAGATGGACATGGAATTTTGCAAGTCCATCAAACAATGTACTTGTAAAAAGAAAATAGGGCATTGACAAAATATCTGAAGGATATTGAAGAAGATGCAATAAAGCTAGTATACTATGAAGGCTTACTGAATACTAAGGAGACCAAACTGGTCTACAAGAAAGGCCAAATGAAGAATAGAAAAAAGACATTGCAAGACAAGGTATTACCTGGCCAGTACATTAAAAAAAAACTAGCAGACAAAAGCAGATAACAAGACCTGTCAATGGCTAAGAGCAGGAAAGTTGAAGGAAGTAAAGGAGGATCTAATTCCAGGCATTAAGAACAAAAGTATAAACAGCCAGAATTGAGAAGACAGCAACAGACAGCAAATGCCGTTTCTGCAAAAAAGCTGAAGAAACAGTGGGCCAACCCAGTAAACTACTGCAAAAAGATCACACAGACTGATTACAAACAATGACATGACCAAATAGCAACACTTGCACATTGGAAAATCTGCAAGAAATACCATTTACCTTCAAGCAAGAGATTGTGGGACCACAAAAGGGACAACATAATAGAAAATAAAGCTAAAGTGCTCTGTGACTTTAGAATTCAAACAGACCAGCAACTGCCATAACAACACCCCAGACTTAAAAATTGTTGACAGGAAAGACAAAACAGCCTGGAATAGTACATATACTAAAGCAAAACTAGTACTCTTAGTAATAGGCTGTTTGGGTGCAATCTCAAAATAACTGGACCACTACCTGAGTGCCATTAGCACTAACAAAATCACAGTCAGTCAGTTCCAAGCTTTATTTGGAACAGTTTACATCCTGCAAGGATACCTTCATATTACTGTACCAAACAACAACATTTGCCTATTCCAGGTTCTTGAGAAGGATTTGACAAGTGGACAAAAATGCCAAATCCAGTCTAAATATTTGGCTGACTGTGTAAGCAATCATAATAAGATCTATAATTAACTAACTCTTCCCCTCAATTATTCTAGTTACACTTGCAATAAATAAACCATAATTGAATTTTATTTTAGATTTATCACTCAGTAGATCCTGAGTTCAAAATTGATATTCTATGTACAGTATATTTTCCTGTGAATAAGCCTAACAGAACTCAACAGAATAAGTCTTTATTCCAAAGTCTTTGGAATAAACATAGATAGGATTGGACTAAGAAAATGTTTCTTGGGCAACTTTTATATAATAAGGAAAACAAACATGGGCAAATCCATAAAAAAACTGTTGTTCAATGTGAGGTAGCAGCTATCAATTAATAAGAGGGTGGATTGTTCCTGGATACTTTTTCCAAGATTCACTTGCTTCCATATCTATCTATCTATCTATCTATCTATCTATCTATCTATCTATCTATCTATCTATAATCAGACTAGGTAACATTATCAACAATGATGAGATTACCTGGTTGAATATCTCTACAAGCAAACAGCATGAATATATTCTCTTCTCTCAGAAGAGTTTTTTTCTTTTTAAGAGGAATTACAATGTACCTGAAATGGCACTCTAGCCTCTCCTTTGAACTCTGAAAATCTGAAAACCTGTCTTTTGTAGCAGCTGAAAGCTAGAGAAAGGGGGGGTTCCTACATTAAAACAAAACAAAACAGAATTCTCATTCAAGTCAAGGCCTTATCTAAAGAGCAGGTGCTCCCATATCCATCAGCACTGATCTGAATAACTAAGACTGGTGTTGTTCCTTCTCTGGAGGCATCTTCTAAATCTTCCCCAGCCTGAAATCCTTAAGAACTGTTGGGTTAGGTTGCAGTTCTATCAGTTTCCACAACATCCACTGTGGTGGGTGAAGGACAGCTTCCCAAGAGCTACCATAACTACATTTCCTACCAAGTGTAGCACCTGCTGGTTTAAATTGATTGGCTGTGATAAGAGCGCCTATCCATTTCCTCATTCCAAGGTTTAGATTGCAGATTTGCTGTTTTTTTTTTCAGATGAAATTGATGGTATTGGTGGTGATCCCGATTGGTGACCCAGGTTGGTGACCCAGCACGATATTATTGTGTACCCAGTTGTGGGGATAACAGAACAATATTCACAATCTACCATTGCTCATATGCATTGTGGCTTAAATCTGTAAGAATGCCGAGAGATATTTTTTTCCTGTGTCATCATCAAATCCTGCCCATAAGCATACCCTGCCCAAGGAATAAACTTGCTACATTCAGCGCACACTGTCCGGAGTGCACCTCTTACTGCTAAAATAGCCAACAGGACTGTCATTGTCCACAAGTTCTTCAGTCCAACTGATCCTTTGTGGTCTTGAAACAAAGCTCGAGCGGCACTTCCATCATACGCAATTAAGGTACATACAGACTTTTCTCCAAAGCTTAGCCTCAGGTACAACCCAGTCCCACTTTATGGCTGTGTAACAAATAAATAATAAATAATAAACAGCTCTCTTCCGGCTTCTGCGCTGCCTCGCCCTTGGGTCTTTACCTAATTAAAGCCGTTCCTGGTTTACGGGATTCAAGGGACGCGAGGCAGAAGAACAGCTTTCCAGCTGAACTCGATCCCTTTGCCCCTTCCATCCCAGAATTAAAACTCAGGACAAGCACCAGTTTTTTTTTCCTTTACGACTCCTCCACCCTCCTTCGCGCAGCAACGCGGAGAAGCGGCGTGTATTGTATACGCCAGAGATGGAGAAGAGACCGACCCCCACCACCCCCACCACCAAATGCCATTTCCAAAAATCGCCGGCGGCAAGGGAACCCGGGGGCTAATTTTTCCCCTTTCTCCCCCCCCCCCCCACGCGGACTTTCTTTGCTCCACAGGCTTTGGACAGCAACCCGGCTGCCAAGCGCCAAAGGTGGAGGAGGATGCGTGGGGAGGAGGAGGAGGAGGAGGAGAGCCGGCTAGTTTCGGCGGCGAATCCCGAAACAACAGGTTCTTGGGAGATCTGCCCCCAACGGCTCCCGGTGCCACTCAAGCCGCGGAACCCAAGTCAGCGCCCATCCCGGTTTCTTCCAGGTGAGGAATCGCCGGGGCTTTTTTTCTTCTCACAGAACGCTCAGAACGGCGTTCCAGCACCTTTTTTTGGATGGAACCCAGTAGGGCAGGCAAGGCGGGTTTGTATGACATGTGTTGAGTCCCGGCACCGTTTTTCTTTTGCAAAAAAAGCCCCGGGAATCGCTCACTTCGCTCCGAAGCGGAGGAAACAGGTGAGGTTCCCCCACCTCTCCGTCCCGTCCTTCCGCCCCACTTCAGCCCCAACACCTACCCTCCTCGGGGGGGGGGAGGAGGAGAGAAAATCCCCCTGAACGGGGAAAGCTCCCGGGCAAAGGCCGGGGGGTGGGGTGGGAAGGGGGGAAGCCGCGCAGGGCGACTCGTAACACGAGGAAGGTTAATCACGGCCGGGCAGGCACTTACCGGCTTTGCAAGGATCTTTGTAATCTATGGCTTCAGCTTGATCCTCCTGGCTGAAATCGTAAACGTAGTCGAAATCCAAGCCGGAGCAACGGGAGAGTTTGTTCCAGAGGGTCACCCCAGCCAGCCACAGAGCCATCCTCCAGCAAAACATCTTCACGCTCCTCTCAGCAAAGGGATGGGAAAGAGAGAGAGAGAGAGAGAGAGAGAGAGAAGGAGGGAGGCGAGGCGCCGGGTGCCGGGAGCGGCGGAGTCGACGTGTGGCGGAGGGGGGGGGTGGCTGGGGGTGTGGGGGGGGAAGCGGCGCAAGTGGGGCAGAACCGGCAGCCAAGGACTCGTCCGCGCCGACAGGTTTTTCTCTCTCCTCCGGGGGGAATCGGACCCGGAGCTGGGGCTTCCCCCCATGCAAAGGAACCGGGAGGCTGCCGCGCCGTGCGCGTGGGCGGGAGCGTGTGTGTGTGTGTGTGTGTGTGTTTGCGCGCGTGGAGGGCGAAGGGGGTCCGACCCCCCCGTCCCCCTTCTTCTCTTCTGGGCGGGCGAGGAGGGAAGTTGCAAAGCGGAGAGGCGCTGAGTCGCCCGCCTTGCCCTCTCTCGCAGCGCCCGGCTCCCCCTCCTCAACCTCTGGCAAAGGCCAAGCAAACTTTTCTGCCTTCCCGCCACAGCCGCCGCCGGGGGAAGCAGAAGCAGCGGCGGCGGCAGAAGCAGCGGCGGCGGCGGCGGCACCACCAGGTTGCCGGGGTCTTTTCCGTTCCGCCCAAGGGATGGGCGACCGAGCCAAGTCCGTCGGACGAATCCTTTCTCCCGCTCGCCTCTCGCCGAGCTTCCCGCTGTTCCCGAGGTTGGGAGCTAGAGTCGGCTTGCACATCAGCAAATTGCCGAAGGGAGGAAAGGAAAAAAAAAAAAGAAAAAAGAAAAGAAAAGAGTAGCCCGGAGTGGAGTGGAGTGGGGAGGCGCGGGGGGGGGGTGTGAAAGGACGATCAGGAGCACGGCAGCCCTGCAGTGATGGCCACGCGTCAGCCAAGGAGAGAGGAAGGAAAAGTGCAAAGGCTTCCCCGTGGTTTTTTGTTTAAAAAAATAATTCTGAGTTTCCCTAAACACCCCCCCCCCCGCGCACGCCGGTCCGCCTCCTTTCTCCCTCTCTCTCCCCCCCCCTTCCTTTTAATTAGCAAAACCGTCCAGCAGCAGAAGCTTCGCCGCCGGCATCCTGCTGGCTTCTTCCGAGCGGCGGGGCCAGGATCCAGGCTGCTTCTTGATCTGCTGCCCTGATAGCCTTAGGACAGGGGTCGGCAACCTCGGCTCTTTTATGACTCGTGGACTTCAACTCCCAGAATTCCTGAGCCAGCTATGCTGGCTCAGGAATTCTGGGAGTTGAAGTCCACGAGTCATAAAAGAGCCGAGGTTGCCGACCCCTGCCTTAGGAAAACAACGCGCGCCTGTCCGCAAGCTGCTTGTCCCGTTGAGATAAGCGGAGCGGAGCAAGAACTGGACGGCAGCAGACAAGACAGTGACCGGAGCGCGGGGGGTGGGAGGGGGTGGGGAGGAGGGAGAGGAATCGGAGCCCCCCACCCCCGAGGTCGCCCGAATCCGGAAACCAAAGATGGAAAGCGAGTTCGCCGAGGCTGACAATTAAACGGTGATGAGAAATAATTGCGGCGCTTTCCCGCCCCCTCCCCGGGTCTCTCTGCCTCTTTCGCTTTCCGCTGCCAGCCCTGCAGAGCTGGAGGGGAAAAAAAAAAAGGGAAGGAAAGTTGCTTTTGTCTCGTTTGCTTTTTGCTTTTTGCTTTTTTTTTTGTTTTTGTTTTAAGGCGTCCGCCAGTTTGTTGAACGGGATGTGAAGACGACCGTTGCACGGGCAAAGTTCAGCCAAGGAAAACAGATGTAACCTTTTTTTAAAAAAAAAAAAAATAAAATAATAAAAAAAAACCACGCGAAAGCCAAACGTCGAGCGAGCAAGAGCTTAGGAATAATAGTCAACAAAGCAGGTTGGTTGTGCATCGGCGGCAAACGGTAGTCATTTTTTTCTTTCACCAGCGGCGCGGCCCTGGCTTTCCAGCCTCCGCTGGAAAGGTTAACGGGGTTGTCAGAAGCGAAGTTTCCGTCGCAGCTTCTTCCATCTCCTTCCTTGCTTGCTTGGAAGTGCGCGCTGTGCATTCGGTTGCACACGGATCAGCCTCAAAACGTCGGCAGTGTGTGAGGGGCTGGATTTCTTTTCTAAGCCAGCCAAACAAATCAGCCCGTTTAAAATCGGATTTAGGAGATCAGCCTGAAAAATGAAACCTGGAGCTCGACTTAAGACAGTATAACAGCACAGGGATATATCTCAAAAGGGCCGGAGAAGAAGACTGAGACACTCCATTTTTTATGTCTAAAGGCAGGGCTTTTTTTCTCATAGACCGCTCAGAAGTTCCGGCACCTTTTTTGGATGGAACCTTGTAGGGTAGGCAAGGCGGGTTGTATGACATGTGTGAGTTCCGGCACCTTTTTTGGATGGAACCTTGTAGGGTAGGCAAGGCGGGTTGTATGATATGTGTGAGTTCCGGCACCTTTTTTGGATGGAACCTTGTAGGGTAGGCAAGGCGGGTTGTATGACATGTGTGAGTTCCGGCACCTTTTTTGGATGGAACCTTGTAGGGTAGGCAAGGCGGGTTGTATGATATGTGTGAGTTCCGGCACCTTTTTTGGATGGAACCTTGTAGGGTAGGCAAGGCGGGTTGTATGACATGTGTGAGTTCCGGCACCTTTTTTGGATGGAACCTTGTAGGGTAGGCAAGGCGGGTTGTATGATATGTGTGAGTTCCGGCACCTTTTTTGGATGGAACCTTGTAGGGTAGGCAAGGCGGGTTGTATGACATGTGTGAGTTCCGGCACCTTTTTTGGATGGAACCTTGTAGGGTAGGCAAGGCGGGTTGTATGATATGTGTGAGTTCCGGCACCTTTTTTGGATGGAACCTTGTAGGGTAGGCAAGGCGGGTTGTATGACATGTGTGAGTTCCGGCACCTTTTTTGGATGGAACCTTGTAGGGTAGGCAAGGCGGGTTGTATGACATGTGTGAGTTCCGGCACCTTTTTTGGATGGAACCTTGTAGGGTAGGCAAGGCGGGTTGTATGACATGTGTGAGTTCCGGCACCTTTTTTGGATGGAACCTTGTAGGGTAGGCAAGGCTGGTTGTATGACATGTGTGAGTTCCGGCACCTTTTTTCTTTTACAAAAAAAGCACTGCCTAAAGGCATTCCAGTATTAGAATGAAACTGGTGTCAAACTGTTACATGCTCACAGATTTATTTATTTATTTTTAAAAAAAAAACCAACTGGACTTTCCTACTCTCTACAAAGAGTCCACATGCAGAAAGGTAGGGGGAAGAGGTTTTAGTGAATTGGATTTTTCCAAGTGCTCCTTTTTGGGATGGCACAGCTAACTGGGCCTTCCTATACGTTGGGATGCTTGCAGGTTGCTTACGGTTGCAAAAACTATCTTGATAACCAAAACAACTAAGTAGACAGCTTTCCTTCTGCTGCCTGCAAGACATTCAAGACAAAAAGCCTGCAGCCCTTCAGATCAAGATCAAGACTTGAGATGTGAGTTCCAGTAACATTAACCTCTGAATCTCCTTCCAGAGGTTAATGCATACATGTGAGTTCCAGTAAAACTAACCCCTGGCCGAACATCAGAGCATTATACAAAAGTGGATGGAAGCATGGAGTAGCTATACCTCCCAAGATATTTCTGAGCATATTAATCCTAATAGTATACCTCCAGGAGTTAATCTACCCCGACAGATATGGGTGACATACAATAGAATTAGAAGGACTTATGGGGTGTGTGCCGATTCTCTGTATAAATGGGGAAAGACACCTTCAGCACAATGTGATTGCAGGGCTCCCCGACAGACTATCCAACATATAGTGAGGGAATGCACTAATAGAAGATACCCAGGAGATTTTAAGGACTTCCTCTGTGTAACAATGGCAGCTACTGACTGGATCTCCAAACTCGACATTAAACTCTGAAATGTTATTTCTGTTTTCCTCTTAGGTTTTATAATTGCTTCTTTTTAAAAAAAATGTTTTAACTGTTCTAACTTGTAAATATGAAGTGCTTTTAATTCTGTGTGTGACCAGCCATACGCTAAATAAATAAATAAATAAATAACCCCTGAATCTCCTTCCAGAGGTTAATGCATACATGTGAGTTCATCATCACATCTACAAATGAAAGTGCTTCATCCTCACATCTGCAGTCATAAATGCTGCAGGATAGTGAAGATAGTGAATGTTTGAGGAAAGGGATAGCCAGGCACAACAGGAGGCTGGTAGATATGATGATTCAAACAAACATCTGAGAAACGAGACATCTTGTCCACAAGATTTATTAAATACTCTTACATGTTTTAATAGCCTTAGGAGTTAAAATGGTCCAGGGTGTGTGTGCTGTCCTGATGAAAAGCTGTTTTTCCGTACAAAATTGTTCTCATCTTGTGGAAAGACTGTTTATCCCCACAGCATAATGTTGTGCTGATGGGAAATATTATTTGAAAACAAGCAAAAGAAGCAGAATATCAAATAAAAATGGTTTTCTTTAAAATCTTCCATGTTTGCTTTATTTTATGGATGCTGTACAATAAACTAGAGCTGGGACGTGGTATTTTTCTGCTGGAAGCAAAGGGCAAAAATAGTGACTTCTCATATTCCAGATATAGAAACAATCCAAGGTGACAGTTCAGAATGTTCAGAATCCTGTTTTCCTTTACAGTTGTGAAGAGCAGGATACCTCAGAAAGCTTGAGGCATCTTTGCCTTTTAATATCTTGCTATTGCTTCGGTAGATGGATAGATGGCCTGCCCTGTAAATAGCAATGAGATTTATTTTTGAAATTCGCAGAATTATAGCTCTTACTACATTTGCTGCCATATGCTTAGATACTGAAAAAATATTAAGAAAACGAAGTTGGAAAATTGGAATTACAAACTTTTACTCAAGATCAGCAGATCTTAGCCTATTCCCAAATGGTGCCATATCTTCCAAAAATAATAATAATACCAAGACCAACATCATACAAATGTTATCCAAGGTTTTTAACACAGTGGAGCGCAATAACTATCCTTTGTATTAAGAATAGAATGTAAGATGGAGTGGAAGGCTTTTTAATCCAAAGTGAATTGCAATAAATTCATTTTCCCAACATCTGACAGGATACTTGCTTGATTAAAAAAAAGACCTGTAAAAATTCAACCAATAAAATCCAGGTCTTTAATAAAACATTCGAATCTCACAAATAAAAACTTAAATCAATTGTCCTGATTACAAATAAAAAAATTATACCGTGTTCTGGGCTCGGAAACTGCCCTGTGCTAGAATCAGACATGAGGTAAGAGGATCTTACCCTACAGGAAGTCCTTGACTTACGATCACAATTCAGCTCAAAATTTCTGTTGTTAAGCAAGACATTTTGCTCCACTTTACAACCTTTCTTGCCTCAGTTGTTAAGTGAATCACTGCAGCTGATAAGTTAGTAACCCAGTTAAGTGAATCTGCCTTTCCCTTTGACTTTGCTGGTCACAAAGTCACAAAAGGTGATCACATGACCTTGGGACACAACAACGGTCATAACTGTGAGCCAGTTATGACTTTTGATCACATGATCATGGGGATGCTCGAAATGTCATAACTGAAACATGGTCATAAGTTTTTTCAGTGCCATTATAACTTTGAACAGTCACTAAAAAAAAACTGTTGGTGTAAAGGTTCCCCCGCACATGCATGCTAGTCGTTTCCGACTCTAGGGGCCGGTGCTCATCTCCGTTTCAAATCCGAAGAGCCAGCGCTTGTCCGAGGACGTCTCCGTGGTCATGTGGCCGGCATGACTAGACGCCAAAGGCACACGGAATGCTGTTACCTTCCCACCTATTTTTCTACTTGCATTTTTACATGCTTTCGGACTGCTAGGTTGGCAGAAGCTGGGACGAGTAACAGGCGCTCACTGTTACGTGGCACTTGGGATTCGACCCGCCAAACTGCCAATCTTCTGATCAACAGGCTCAGCGTCCTAACCCACTGAGCCACCGTGTCCCTTTGGTGTCATAGCTCCAAAAGAAAAGCATACAGTCTCCAGTGTCCCAGTTCTGCCTATGAGAGTTTGGAATTAAATATATCTTCCCTGCAGGTGATTAATTGTTCTAGAAAGTTACACATACACATCATTTCTTAACCTCCAGACAGCAATATGCCCCTGACTGTAGTTTCACTAACAGATATACTTGAAGACAATTGGTCTTAAAAGACCTTGGTTATGTCTATTCCAAGATACCAAGGCAATTTGGTCTGCCCAATGGAAAGATCAAGACAAGAAGTTGCAGTTATAGTATTAATAACTTAAGAAAAATGTATATATTCAATTTGCAGTTTCTAGTAAATTGTGAAAACCAGAACAAGTCCATGAATCATGTTTTTGCAAGCTGTTTAATTTACTAGCCATTTTTGAACCGAAGGATTTTTTTCTCCTAAATCACGCATAAACACCTAATACCAGCCCACTCGTAACTCTGAAATTCCATCTGTCAATATAAATAATCAAAGTCTGTCCATACCATCATTCCCAAGTATGTAACAAAAGCACAGAGAGAGGCTGTTTAATTGGAGAGACGCTCACTGCATTTTCCTGTTTATCCAAAGGTTTGTGGGGCTGTCACATATATTCTAAAAAAAAACATTAAAAAGTCAAAGAAATAATAGGCAGTAGCAACTCATTTTATTTCAAGATAGCTTTTTTTGCAACCACTAAAAAGGGTCTCTCTATTCTGATTATATAATGTTGTCAGATACAGCAGTAATATCTCTTCGCTGCCAGGAATGTTAGAAGCAGAAAATATTTAGATGAAAAATTCTTCATGACATGCGTTGCAGTCTGATCCTTTAAATTTAAACACATCTATATTATCCTATTATTCAGTTGGCTATTTCTTTTACCATACATTATTATGTGGCAGTATTTACCAATGGTGAACCAGCTATAAGTGGAGTCCTTTTGTTTAAAAAAGTGTTTCATTCAAGGAGAGAAAGTGTTAATTGAGTCTAATACATCTCCAATCCTTTCAAGCCTATTCATACAGTGATGGTTAATTTTCTTTTGATTTTATTCAGAAATATATTTCAGTGACTTAAAGAACGCATATCTCAGCTATCTTAATTGATTTTCTTTAGTTTTACTTCTTCTCAGGATGAAAATGATAATAGGTTTTCTAGTTAATCTTTTTGTTATTGTTGTTCACAACCTTAACAATAACATTACCCAAGCAAATTCGCTCCAGATGTGAACTGCAAATCCCATCACTTCATATTAGCTTGAACTCAATGGAACTTCCTTCCATGTAAATAAATCTTTATAAACTCCAGGTTAAGTGGCTATAATATTAATCCTAAACTCAATCTAAATAATAACCTTTCAGTTCCCAGGGGAAAATAAATACTACATGTACAACAAAATATTTTGTTGTGGAAGAGAGAGAGACAAATTCTACCACCCCAAACTTTTTTAACAGGGTCGAAATATGTGCTTTTTCATGTTGTATTAATCTTTTCTAGTTTATTACTGGACTGGTATGAGGGTGACCCAAGTGCTAGTGCACTCTAAGTCATGGAAACTCAGTCGGTGCCTTTGGGCCATTTATTCATAGCCCAACCTATCTTGTTCAGTTGTAATGAAAGAAGCAAGAACATTTATATTGTTCTGCTATCGTTAACTTCATTAAAGTTTCAGATGAAAGTAATAAAGAGACAAACCCAAAGCATTTCTTCTATCTGCAGAAGACATGTCAGTATGAGGCTTCAGGGGTTATACCCATGCTGTTTCCTCCTGTCTGTTATTCCATTTCTAGCTATGCTTAAGTAACTATGCCTAAAAAGGATGCGCCCTTAGGCAAGTTAGTGCTTCCCATTCAAGATATGGGAAGTGGGCATACAGCAATTTTTCATCTGTTGACTGAAATGATATATAAAGGTAAAGCATGATTCTTAGGTATTTTCTCTGATTTTTTTACATAATTTTTTTTAAACTAATGTAAATCCAAGCAAACTTTATCACTAAGATGGTTTGATTAAAAGGATGCAAATATTTTAGTCTATCATAAACAACTATAGTTGCTTTTTGATGTGTCTCAGTATCCCTTGCTCTCATCAGGGAATAAATTAAATATTCACAGCTGTGAATAGTTACTTAAAATAAGATCCAGGGAAATTTAATTGGGGAAATGATATTCAAAGTTGAAGAGGCTGGATTATGCTGTTAATTATACTTTAATATTTCTTATTTCCAAATTTCTGAAATCTTCTGCTTAATAAAGAAACACTTGGCATAAATTCCTGATTTTTGTTGATAAAAATTGTGATTTCACTTCAAATTGAAGCAGGGCTAAAAAAAATAAATAACTCCATTCTCAAAACCAGACAACACTCAATCAGAACCTGTAACTGGTTCTGAAGCAGTATAAAGCTTCATGTGAGGTTGCTGCAAGATTCCAGTGACAGATTGAACACTGCTTAAAAATGCAAAGAGGGCTTGTAAAGAAAAGTATGATCTAATCCACCAAGACTCTGTACTTGCTTTCTCACCTTGACAGGAAATGTTTTCAATTCTAGTAACTACACTTGAAAATCTGCACCAAAGTTATTAATTCTCATAAAAGTAAAAGCAAGCAAATGAAAGTAGATAAATAGGTACCATTTTGGGTGGAAGGTAACAGTATTCTGTGAGCCTTGGCATATAGTCAGGCTGGCCGCATGACCATGCAAGTGTCTTCAGACAACACTGGCTCCCTTCGCTAAGAAACAGAGATGAGTACTGCCCCCCTAGACTCAGACATAACTGGACAGGGGAAACTTTTAACGTATTGTGTTGTGTTGTATTGTATTGTATTATATTGTATCATTACATTACATTACATTGCATTACATTACATTACATTACATTATATTGTATTATATTATTGTGTTGTGTTGTGTTGTCATGTTATGTTATAATATTAATAATGCCTTTTCTTTCTGCCCATTGTCATTCCACAATGAGTGCTTTTCCCCCCAACAAAATGCATTATTTCTGAAGGACAGTATTATTTGATTATTTTTCTAGTACTACATAGTTGATTGAAACTAATAAAGGGAACATCAGAATAAGTCTATGTGTAAAGAAGTTCCAAGTAGATAATTCTTACATTTACCTATCCACACTTCCAAAATTGATTTGGAAGAAGAGCTTTGGACCTTATGAAAGTTCAGCTCTTCTATTTTTCATTCAAGCAGGGCTTTTTTTTTAGCTTAGTGTGATAACCTTAAACAAGTGGGCTATTTTAATGAGATTTTGGGCTCATGCAAAATCCAAAGCATTTCTTCAGAGTATTTCCAGGTATACACAGCATTATACTGTTACGAGCACACATAAAATTGAACAGTACACAAAACTGTTAACCTGTTTTCTCTCAATTAACACTTATAATGTATTTGTTTTTAGCTAATACTATGGACAATTCAGAGGATCATTTGAGCGACAAGAAGAAACAACAAAAACTGTATGTTTCCTTCCTTCCTTCCTTCCTTCCTTCCTTCCTTCCTTCCTTCCTTCCTTCCTTCCTCCCTCCCTCCCTCCCTCCCTCCCTTCCTCCCTTCCTTCTTTTTCTAGTAATCTCTTGTTTTTACCGTTTCTTGTATGATTGGACAACTAGAGACAAGGGAGAAAGCACACTTTAGTGTTTATGAAACAAACATACTTTCTTCTCAGTTTTGAAATTCCAGGAAGAAAACACACACCATGGAATGGCCTCACTAAGTGATTTAATCTTTATATGAAAGCAAAATGGCTTGTAAATTGCGCCAGGAGTAGAAAGGATTGCACATGTCTAGTCTTCAGGACAAGAGCACACAACTTCTATCACCTCAGGCATCACAGCAGGCTGCTCAGAATTGGCAGAGCAAGATTCATGGGGACCTTAGATAATTACTTTGTTAAAAAAAAGCCCAAAATTCACTCTAATTAGCTTTACATTCTGTGAAAGGATTATTGGTAATCAATATGTAGTCCTGAGTCATACTTTCCGCACGCAGGCAATAGAAGTAGAGCTATATTTTGAATGCTTCCATATGTTGCTTTATTCACTTGCCAGGTACAAAAACAATGTAGAATAGTTTATTTTTTATTTTTTATTTATATTTATATTTTTTTATTCTTTACACACATGTTAATTTTCCAAACAACGTGCAAACTGAGTTCATGATTCATTAATACATATACAAATTTCACTCTTTGGTTCTTTTTTCCAACCATTTATAAAATAAATTCCAGCTTTCATATTTTGTTTCTTGTCTTTTAGTCTCATAGTTAATCTGTCCATCTCTGCGCATTGCAATATCTTCTTTATTAGCTCTTCTTCTGATGGTACTTGTTCATTTTTCCAGCATTGGGCATAACTTATTCTTGCTGCAGTTATGATCTGTAGAGCCAAGTATGTATTTTGTTTATTCAATGTAGAATAGTTTAATTGACACCTTTTTTCTAGTATAGTGAATGTATATTCATGTATGTATGTATTTATGTATGTATGTATGTGTGAGAAATTGGGGGACAGGAGGAGGTGGTTTTAAACAAATTCCACTCCTATAATCTGAAAAGCCATAGTTTATGATATATTTATTCTGCTGCATACAAAATCCAACCAAATTAAATGAGAAAACATAAGATGGTAGACCAACGAAGTAATAAGTTTAGCTAACATTTTTGTTTTGTTTTGCAAGAGAAGATGAGATATTTCTTTGAATTATATTTGGATAATTATATCCTGTGTATATTATAGTCTTCTTGGTGAGCATAACACCAAAATGAAGGTTAGCCTGCTATTTTTCCTTTCCTTATATTTCTGAAAAATATAAAAGATATTTACAAAATAATTTTTTGGTTACAGTTATACCATTTTTAATGGAATGCATTATATAAAAAAGTGATGCTTAATAAATCTTCCTCCTTCTAACGGGAGGTTGAATTAGGATACGGAAGACTTTGAATTTCATGCAGCATTTGGGGCAAATCACAATGTCTCAGCTAACCACTTTTAAAGGATTATTAGGGTTATACTATTAGAGGCAGGTTACTATGCAAATGATTTTGAGCTCCTGAAGAAAAAAGTGCCAGAGAAATGCAACAATATATTCCTTGTCAGCCAGAATTTTTTCGTGCTTTCTTAAATATTCAGTGAAAAAAAATGATCCTGTTTTTTTTCAATTAAAAAAAACAATCACTTGGTGCTAATGTAATAAGCCAACATGAGGGGATATAATATTCATGAAAGTAGAAGCCTTAAGTTTGTGCCCTTCCTCAAAGAGTACTATTTGTGTGGAAATGGTTGCACTAACAATGGTTTGTAAAGATTGGGGTTACAGCTTTGGTAATGTTGCCTGATTGATTTTTTTTGACATCCTGTTGCGACCTCTAGTGAACAACATGACTGTCAGCACACTTGTAGCCAGATTCTAGTCTTCTTGGACTTTTCCTGTAGGCATTCACAGTGAATTATCTAGCATGCAGTTGAATGCTTCCAATTCAGTTCTTATCAGATAAAAACAGCTGTGCAAGTTATCATATGGCTAATGTATATGCTATTTCAACGGGGGGGGGGGAATAGTGGTGTCACCAAGAGGGGAGAAATAGAAAAGTGACAGTAGGCTAATATCCAAAAGAAAAACAAATGTGCAATTGTTCCATTGCATTTAACCACAGTTCGTTGTTTTATATATGATCTAGCATTAAGAAAAGGGATCTTGCAAATCACTTTTTTTCGCTCACCAAATCTTAACCGCTCAAAGAGGTTCGGACTTTTTGGGAACTTTTTTTTTAATTGAAAAAATATTTAAAATAGTAGTAAAAATGTGGAATTTAAAGTATCAACAGCCAACGTGCCAAAAGTGGCATAAGAATCTAATACATAAATAAAACGTCTAATAAGAAACAAGTTTGCATAAAAGTATTTAGGAATGCAAAAAAAAACCTGTTTTTTTTTTCAAAATTGCATAAGATTCCATCCATACATCAAACTAGATTTTAGCCATCACTTTTTAGCAGCTTATAATCTCTGCCTCAGGATCATGTTTCTTCCACAAGCTTTATACTTAAAGGGGAAAGGACTGCTTTTTTCCTTCCTAATTGTGAGAAACTTCCCATGATGGAATATAAATACAGGTAGTCCTCAACTTACAAGCACAATCGAGCCCAAAATTCATGTTGCTAAGTAAGAAATTTAAGTGAGTTTTGCCCTAGTTTATGACTTTTCTTGACACATTTGCTAAGTGAATCACTGCTGTTCTTAATCGGTAACACAGTTGTTAAGTGAATCTGGTTTCCCCATTGACGTTGCCTGTCTGAAGGTCGCAGAGGGGAATCACATGTCTCTGGGACACTGTGAGTCAGTTGTCAAGCATCTGAATGTAAATCACATGACCTTGGGGATGCTGCAGAGGACCACTCGGAGGCTACAGCTGGTGAAGAATGCGGCCACGCGAGTTGTGATGGGAGTTTCCCGATACTCCCATGTAACACCTCTACTCTGCGAGCTGCATTGGCTTCCGGTTGCCCTCCGGGTGAGATTCAAGGTGCTGGTGATGACCTATAAAGCCCTAAATGGCTTGGGTCCGGGTTATCTGAGGGAACACCTGCTGCCGGCATCAAGTTGCCTTCGTCCAGTGCGTTCACACAGGGAGGGTCTTCTCAGGGTGCCGCCGGTAAAAGATTGCTGGCGGATAACACCCAGGGGGAGGGCCTTCTCAGTAGGTGCACCTGCCCTCTGGAACCAGCTGCCCGTGCAGCTTAGGACTGCCCTCGACCTTTGTTCATTTCGCCGGGACCTGAAGACCTGGCTCTTTGAGCTTTCCTGCCCGGGCTGAGAATTTTTAACTGGGGTTTTTATTTTTTTAGGGGTTGGTTTAATCTTTTTAAATTGTTCTTAACTTTTGTATTGATTTGGTTTTAAATACCCTGTAAACTGCCCTGAGTCCTTCGGGAAAAGGCGGTATATAAATCCAATAAAATAAAATTAAATAAATAAATAAATAAATAAGTGTGAAAAATGGTCATAAGTCAATTTTTTCCAGTGTCATTGTAACTGTGAACAGTCACTAAATGAACTGTTGTAAGTCGACAACTACTTGTAATCTTTTCAACTGGCCGCAAGGACTCACCCACCTTCTTTAAGATACTAAAAAAGGCAAATCCTCTGGATAAAGTCTTCAGTTGAAACAACTTATCAAACTATGAGAGAATAGCAAAAAAAAGTTCTTTTTATAGACCTTAATCCAAATGATAAACAGTGTCAAATGTCAATGAAAACGTCACCTTGCCAATCTGCTAAGACAGAAGTTTGACCAAGTTGATTCAAACTACTTCAATTCCAAAATCTAGCCTGGAAGTGAAGCAGGCTTCATTTAGGTTGCAAACATTCTAGTTGCAGGCTGTTACAACACACCTTGCCCAAAATAGATTATCCAAAACCCTATGGTGATTTTTCATATTACAAAAATTGATGAGAACTTCCATATCAAAGTGGAAGATACCGCTTCTTCCATAAAAAAGATAGGAACAGAAGCTTTTTTTCATGGAGACCTTAGCAGTACTTGATGATAAAGATAAGGAATAAGTGTGTATTTGATCAATCATGTCTCAAAAAGTTAGCTGTACTTTTCTTAATTCATGCTCTTACTGAACAGACAACAAGCACAAAAATGGAAATAAGGAATTAAGAATCCCAGTGCCAAATACTCAGAAGAAACAATAGCAGTGGAATCAAGAAATCTGGGAATGTTCTCAAACACATACAGTGTTCCACACAATCCTTGAAAACCATTCTTGTATCCTCTGTTGTTTTTGAAAGTGTTCCTATCTATTTGGGATTATATTACTGTCCATCTCATCTTTGATACCTGCTTTTTTACAGTTATTTGTTACTTGTCCTCAAACTTGCCTGATTCAGTGACCAATGCTTTAGAAAGCAATGTCACCTTTTAGAAACTGTATGTACTCTTGGAACGAAGACAGCTTGGCTGTTTGTGTTAGACAACTATGGAAAGTTTGGAAACTACTGATTAGTTTGACAACCAAGTGTCTAATTATCTCCTTCCACCTGGAAAGCCCTCTTAGAATATTATCTTTCCCTGTTATTTCTAAACTTCATAGGTGGTGTTTTGCAGACAAAACCATGCTAGTTTTCCCTTAGGTGGCTGGTTGCTGCCTCTTGCTTAATTTACTGTATAAACTATTTAGCAAAGGACTACTATTTATATGCATAAATTTGCTATTTATAAACTTGTGCAATCTTTTTATGCAGCAGAAGATAAAGTAATGCCATTAAAGTTCACGCCACTGTGTGTGTAACATTTTCATGGACAGTATACGAAACGTCAGTGGTAGCAGTTGATGCTGTGGGGTGTGGGTGGAGGGCATGGCCGCCATGGCACTGCTGGGCTGCCTGGGCGATCTGCGGCAGGCCGTGGAGACAGTGGGTGGCCCTGTGGGCAGGTGGGGCAGGAGGTGAGGGTTGGGCAGAGCAGAGCAGGGGGCGGGGTGGGGCAGGGCAGGTATAGTACATGTGTACTAGCAAGGAAATATTGTCATTGTGTCTGTTAATTAGTAGCTAAAATAAGGAAGACCCACCTAAAATGGTTAAATAATGACCAACTAAAATATTAGGATCAGTGTCAGGGAGGAGAGGGATTTTGGACTGAGAAAGTAACTATGAAGCCAACATGGTAGAAGTAGTATAAGGGGGGGGGAAGGTTGAATAGTCCGAATGCAATAGATTTAGGAATACTTAGACGCGGTGGCTCAGTGGGTTAGGACGCTGAGCTTGTCGATCAGAAGGTCGGCAGTTTGGCGGGTTGAATCCTGAGTGCCGCGTAGCAGAGTGAGCGCCTGTTACTTGTCCCAGCTTCTGCCAACCTAGCAGTTCGAAAGCACGTAAAAATGCAAGTAGAAAAATAGGGATCACTACGGTGGGAAAGTAACAGCGTTCCGTGCACCTTTGGCGTCTAGTCATGCCGGCCACATGACCACGGAGACGTCCTCGGCTCTTCGGCTTTGAAACGGAGATGAGCACCGGCCCCTAGAGTCAGAAACAACTAGCACGCATGTGCGGGGGAAACTTTACCTTTACTTTTTAGAGCTGAAGAGAAAATGAAAATATCTTGATTGGTGAATTTAGATTGTAATTGAGATTTCTGAAAATCTTGTATGAACAAATGATCTAAATCAGCAGTCCCCAACTTTTATGACTTGCTGGCCCAGCAGGAGGGAGACGAGAACCAGCCCATGCAAGTCAAGCTACATGTGTGTGCACGGGCCTGCTGCTTGCCCGAGGGACCCCTGATCTAAAGTCTTCAATATGGGGTCTTTGAACTGAATCTACAAAAGCTTAGCATCTATGTCAGGGTCTCAAAATGTTGGCCCGCAGGCCGGATGTGTCATGCGGAAATCGTGCCTACCCCATTGCCGGCAATGGGAAAAAAGTCTTGATATGTCGTGACACGTCACATGATGTTGCGAGTTTGACATCCCTGATCTATGTGATCATCAGTGTTGGTTAGCTAAACTAACTTATTTCTACCTCAGCAAGTATATCTGGACTCACATTGAGGTTCAGGGGAGCTTATGTACTGTTAGTTTACTGTCGATGAAGACTTTTACTTTACTCTGGCTCCCAACTCCCAAATTCAACTAAGCTTCCCCTCAAACCAAACCTTAAAAATGTTCAATCTCTGTAGCATCTTCCCCAAGACATCATGATTGTAAATGTAAGAAACATGCAGCTCTCCCCTTCGCCCCACACTAAAAAGGAACCATGCAATTTGTGTGTGGGGCGGGGAGGAAATCACCAAACACATTTGTGAAATAAACTACGCATGTCACAGATAAGCTTCCCCTTTCCTTGAAGTTGCACATTAAAACGGTTGAGTAGCTCTGTTACATCTGTCAGAAAGGCAAGGTGCCATTTCCATTCAGCATTTCTTGCAAATGTCTCATAACCCAAACTAAGTAACATCAGAAATACCAGAAGAAAGGGGGTTTGTGGAATGGAGGAGGAGAAGAGGAGAAGGAGGGCGGTTGTGGAGTCCTTGGTGGCTTTCTTGTAGACGTCTCATGACCCAAACTAGGTAACATCAGTTCACTTATTATCCCACATTGGGTCCTGACAACGTCTGCAAGAAAACCACCATCCTCAGACACACACCCCCCCCAAAGACCCTTCATTTTAACCCTGAGCCAGAAATATTTTCCTTGATTCGCATTCCGGATCTTTCATTGCCTCAGCTCCACACAACCCCTTGCAACCCCGAAATAACCTTCCAGGAGCAAATTCTTTTTTTTCTCGCTCAGCTCAGCTGCTCCTCACAAATACCTCACCCTTTGCCCACTCCCCTCAGACCCATAACCGGTGCCCCACTCCAGCAGCCCCACTCTGATACTCATGGGGGTAAAGCCCACTCACTCAGAGCCATTGCCCTCACCGGTGTGGCTGGGTCCCTCAGTGATGTTGGGTGTGATGTTAAGGGGTAGGGCCACCAGTTTCCTCTTGGCTGGCATGGCGGTGGTGGCAGCAGCAGCTGAGGCTGTGGCTCACATTCCATAGTGCCTAGCAAGGGACGCCTCAGAAGAAGCAGCAGAAATGGCGTCATCGCCCGGCTTGGCTACCCTAAACAAGGCTGAGGCTGCAAGTGAAGCTTAAACCTCTCAGCCCAGCCATGAGGTAAAAACACGAAGAGGCGAGAGGAGGAGAGGAAGGGGGTATGGCCGAAACATGAGCGCATACTTGGGTGTGCTAGTGAGAAACTGGGAAAAAACATCTCCTCCCACCAATTCAACATCCTGCTATTGGCTGGGGCTCTTGCCGCCATCCATCCACCCTCTCCTCGCGATTGGACGACTTGCCCGGGAGGTTGAAGCAGGCCGGATAAAAAGGCAGGGCGGGCCACATGCAGCCAGTGGGCCGTAGTTTGAGGACCCCTGCTATAGTATATCGACAAAACATATATGTATGAAATCTTGTGATAGACATATAAACAGTAGTCTTTATCAACCACTATAAAATTGTGAGCTCCAAGCAAAGTAAAGATTTGAATGAATTTGATTAGTTACTTAGGAGCCTTTATGCTTAAGGAAATGTAAGCTAAAATTATTAAAATACAACATAAAATTTAATTAATTGTACTGAAAGTTGATAGTTTTGAATCGTTCCTGTTTTCTCCATCTAGAAGCTCAAGGGTGTTACTTAGATTTAAAGATTTAACTTTGAAGACTAAAATGTCTCTTGCATTTGACTTGATATTAAAATTGAATCATAATAGCAGTAGAAAAAAATCTATCACAAAAGAACACCAGGATATTATAACAGAATTTAGCAGAGATTATATAGCCATTGCCTTAAAGAAAAAGAGGTAGCTACTCATTTGGCTAAATAGGAAATGATAGATGTGTGTCTATGTATCTGCATGTAAGATTTCCAAATGAAGCCAAAAATCTAACACTAAATTTAAATGCAGTGGTTTAGAATGTCTTTTGGAAATTACTACTGTGTGCAAGGTGCATAATTATACTTTCTTTCAAAGAAGCAAATTCTATATTTTTCTATAGGTAGTATTCTGAATGCTTAAGTGAGTCGTTGAAAAGGATATTATATTGAATCTCAATCATTATGGCCTTCTACAGACTCCCCACTAACCCTATCTCTTTCAGAATGTCAGAAAGTTTTACTAAATACACATACATTTGGAGAGTATAATTGAAGGCCTGTGGCATATATATGCAGATTGCATATAAGGCTCAGGACTACATTTTTTACAATACACAAAACAAATTATGGATTTTTTTTAATCATTCAGCTCCCAGAAAGCATAGGAATCAATGCAATATTACTTTTTCCTATAATAGTAAGGTCACACAAAAAGATTTTATACCTTTGTGTTGTAAGTTCCCTACAAGTAGAGTAGGAAGAGAAGAGAAAAGAAGAGAAGAGCTTTATTGGCCACGTGTGGTTGGATACACAAGGAATTTGTCTCCAGTGCATACGTTCTCAGTGAACATATAAACAACAAAGTAATATAATCATCAGATACCAATAGGAGAAGGTAGTAGAAAATATGAAAAGGATAGTAGTACTACATGGGTAAATACTGGGGAATTAAGTGTTCCGCATAATGTTGGCATAAGGGAAAAACCTGTCCCCGTGTCTAGTTGTTTTGGCATGCAGTGCGCTATATAGTGGCGTTCTGAAGGGAGGAGTTGAAACAGTTTATGTCCAGTGCTGCTCTATGGACTGGGGATTGGAGATACCTGCCTTACAACAAAATGCACTTTTTATCATTTAACCTCCTTGCATGCCTCTTATAAGAATGTAGGAAATTAAATTTGTTTTTCCCAACATGTAATTATAATTTGCATAGTGACCATTTTGAAGAATACTCACTCAGAGAAAAATAGTGTCCTATACATTTTATATGAATACTAAACTGTTGGCTAGATGTTTATATATTTGTCACAGAGTCAATGATAAAATGAAGTGTACTACTTGAGAAAGCTTTTAGACTCCTTATACTAAGATATATAAAGGAATCAGCACACAACGTAAAACTCCAGTCCTGATATTAAAATTAGTATTGTGACTCACTTGCATCAACTATGACTTGCAGCAATGTACCATACACAGTAATGAATACAGAGTAGAGTACAAGTTATACCATGCTCACCTTTTAATTAATGATATTAGGAATGGAAGTTTTTTGTTTATGAAAGAGGCATATTTAAATGATAGTTATTACAAGGTTGTTAATTTAAACAGTGGGTCAGGACGCTGAGCTTGTCGATCAGAAGGTCGGCAGTTTGGCGGGTCAAATCCCGAGTGCCACATAACAGAGTGAGCGCCTGTTACTCGTCCCAGCTTCTGCCAACCTAGCAGTTCAAAAGCACATAAAAATGCAAGTAAAAAAATAGGGACCACTACGGTGGGAAGGTAACAACGTTCCGTGCAACTTTGGCATCTAGTCATGCCGGCCACATGACCATGGAGACATCCTCGGACAAGCGCTGGCTCTCGGTTTTGAAACGGAGATGAGCACCGGCCCCTAGAGTTGGAAACGACTAGCACGCATGTGCGGGGGAACCTTTACCTTTACCTTTTCATAGAAGGCAGGCTGATTGCAATTGTTTATTCTGCATTTCTAACTATCCATTGGAATCTGTACCTGTCCTGTTTAGCTGCTGTACCAAAACGGATAGTTACAGAAGCACAGATTACAGACTCAATCATTCCTCTGAGGAACTGTAATCAACATCTCCTGGGGAAATCTGAATTTTCTGAATTCACCCAGGATAAACATTCACGGTGGTGCCTTTTTAATGATGGTTCTAATGTTAGGTGTCCATTTTAAATCCTGGGAGATTATAGAACCCAGAATTTGGAAGGTCTCTACCATTTATACTAGGTGTTGTCTAATATTGTAAGAGGTGGTAGAATAGGAGGGCTCCTCCTAAAATCCACACTCATCTCTACAGTTTTAAATGTGTTCAGCTCCAGTTTGTTCTGGCTGCACCACAGGGCCAGTTGTTTAGAACTCCCATCTTTAGGCAGACTCATTATTGTCTTGAATGAGACCAATGACTGTTGTATCATCTGCAAACTTCAGTACTTTAACAGAAGGATCTTAAAAGACGCAGTCATTGGTATAGAGCAGACATGTCAAACACAAGGCCCGGGGGCCAGATCTGGCCCGCGAAGTGGTTTCATGCGGCCCGCGAAGCCATCCTGGAAACAGTGAGGGAACGGCCCCCACTGCCTTGGCCCTGGCCCAGAGACCCTCCTTCTGCCAGAGACCCTCAGATCTGTCCCACTCCTGCCCAGGCCCCCACAGGCACCGTTGATGCGAACAATGTAGAGCTGGCCATGCCCACCCAGTAGGCCATACGCACTCTAACCACGCCCACCCAGTAGGCCACGCCCACCCAGGCCACACCCACCTGGCCCCCTGAGGGCAACCGCAATGCTGATGCGGCCCTCAATGAAATTGAGTTTGACACCCCTGGTATAGAGAGAAAGGAATAATGGAGAGAGCACACAGCCCCAGAGTATTAAACTAAGTCAGTATTAAATTAAATCAAATCTATATTAAAATTGCCTAGTTTTTATGAGGGACAAAGTGCTGTGAGCTTCTTTGACTGGCTGCACTGTGAACATTTTAATTCAATATACCGGTAGTCTTATTTATTCCACTCCATTTCCTGTCTCAGTGGGGGACTCAGAATCTAGAATGAACTCATAATGGATTAGTGACAGATAGACCTGAAACCTTTGATTCTAGACTGCATGTCCAATATAGTGCAAACTGTGTAAACACTAGGATGTCAATTGTTTTAGAAGGGTACTGTCAATTTGTTGGAAGCAAATATATATTTATAATACAAGGATGTTAGGTATTATTTCTGTTTTCAACATAATAAACTGTCCACACTAAAGAATTTAAAGAGATGATCCTACTTTGAGATGGAATTCACAGCTGCCTGAATGACCACACCCGAACAGTGCCAGTTAATTTCAGTTGTTTCTACTAGAAGGGGAAATTGACGCATCAATTTAGACATCAGGGCAAAAGCTTTCAGACAGTGGAAGAGGTTGCCACACAATTCTCTTTCTCTAGAGGTCTTAAAGCCACAAATGGTCAGACCTGGACTTCAAATTCCCAAATTCCATCATTGTAACCTTGTTGCAAAATCTCAAAGACCTGTTCACAAAAGATTCCCAATTCCCACGCATACATCCCATCCACCGAGAAATTTAAATATGAATTAACAATTCAGAAAAGACATTGCGGCTTCAGGTTTTTATTGACAGAATGCTCCTCTTTGGGGAAGAAGCAACGGGAATGTCAAACCGTGTGCTTTGCTGGAACTGTGGTTCATTCAGAAATCATCTTGTTGGTGATGACTGAAATGTCCAGAACTGTTGCATAGAATGGAAGGTTCGCAAAGCTATTTGATCTTCCTGTAGTAGTAAACTGTATGAGCTACAGTGACTGTGGAAACAAAAATGCAAAAAATTTAAAGATTTTTCTCTCTATGCAAAAATGTTGAACTTCTGTTTAATGCAACAAGCCATGAATCCAAGAAAATATTAAATTTAAATCTAAGATGAGTATTTAGCTTCAAGTGCCTGGAAAAAAGCAGGTGGCAAGAACCCAGTGAACCTGACTAATCCTTAAAAAAAACAGTAACCAGAGTTAAACCATCTTAGCACTTTGACTGGAGAACACCAATACATCCTAAGACACGGGTAGGCAACCTTGGCTCTTTTATGACTCGTGGACTTCAACTCCCAGAATTCCTGAGCCAGCTGTGCTGGCTCAGGAATTCTGGGAGTTGAAGTCCACGAGTCATAAAAGAGCCAAGGTTGCCTACCCCTGTCCTAAGACAATAGAGCAGACTGGGTAATTGAAAATATCCTAGAAAAGGCAATGGCAATTCCTTTCAAGTTTCCAAGGATTTGGGATAAGCTCATCTTGAGAAAGAATACATGTATTCAAATTCCAATTTTCCTACCCATCAAGAACATAGATTTTAATAAAAGTAATACTTGATTAATGGCTGATTTTCATTGCTTTATGCATTTCATAAAAATTGCCTTTACCTCTTCTTCCCGTCCTTCTTTTCCTTGACCTTCCAGAACCCCGTTTCCGTGTCCGCCTGCTGCGATTAGGATTTCTGCACCTACATCGTGACATTTTTCCTGGGGTTCTGATGGTGTTTTAAGCTAGTCAAGGACCAAGAGGAGCATGTCTTTCAATGAAGCCGGTGCAGTCTGTTCTGCAAGATGGCAATTGATTTTATGAAGCTATGCTTCCTCCTGCACTTTTATTTAAAGGGTTTGGCAATTATGACCTCATCTCTTTCATATGGCAACTTCTGTGCCTTAAATGTGATCAGATATGAGACAAAGGGATTAACCATGAAATTATTTTATCTTGGGCAAACACCTGATAGCCCTAATTTGTCTCTGAAATACTGTACCTTCATAGAATAGAATAGAATAGAATAGAATAGAATAGAATAGAATAGAATAGAATAGAATAGAATAGAATAGAATAGAATAGAATAGAACAGAACAGAACAGAACAGAATAGAATAGAATAGAATAGGAATTTCCCAAAGTAAACAAAGAAATAAAGAACAGTAACTTGTAACTTTGATTTTCACATTCAGCAAAAAAAAAAAATGAAACCGTAACTTGATGTAAGAACCTCAATTGCTTTTAAGTGCAGCATCGTGACCTTGTTCTTACATGTTTACACTCCACCGTTTCTCTTGATTTTCTGGCGAACCTACCACTAGCTGCCACCAAAAAGGCAAAAAAAAAATCTTCCTGATATAAGAAGGTGTTTCTCAAATTATTTAAAACTCATTTTGTTTTATATTGATATTAACTTTTTTTTCTCCTCAAGCAAAACAAAGTAATAAAATCAGAGAATTATAATAAATAATTCTGTTCATTGAATCTAGCCCTTTTCTCAGTGCAAGAATCCAAGCATGGGTCCAAACTGCTTGAACATAAATGAAAGCTAACTACCTCTGTGACTAAGGAGATGCTGCGGTATCACTTCCAGAACTCAGTGTTCTCCAACCTCACATACATTCAGGTGCTTTATTTGTCTTAACTACCATAGCTTCAGACTTGTAAAAATGCTATTTTTTTTTTCAGTTTAGCAATGCTGAAATTCTGTAACCTTTGTGGGTGGACTGTTTTCACAATCCATTTCTTCCCATTGATGGGGACTCTAGCCTCATTCTTTCTTACCTGATTTTGCTTGTTTGTTTGTTTTTTAACTTTGGGAGGCTAGGTGAGGTTTCTGTGGGTGTGGGGGGTACAGAGGAGGGGAAGTACAACTAAAGAAATGCACACCAATCTGCCGATTTCAGCGTAAAATAGTATCATGATTTATCTGGATTATTTGGACTCTGCAGATCCCGGCGACTGGTCTTACTCTTAATGCAGCCCAAGAAAGAATCAATTTAATCTGGGTTAAACTAATAGGTCTTCTGTTTTCCCCATTTCTGCTGCAGGGGGATCAGCTGTCCTGCTATTTGGTTTGGCTTAGTTTGGCTTTATTAACTATCTCTCGGATGGGAAGAGGATTAAGCAACTTACTTCATTTACATTTTGCAGAGGGTGAAGAATTCTCTTCCCTCTTCTCCGGCAATCTTTGGCATCCTGTTTCCTGGAACCTGCCCATAGGTATTGTTTAAATGCATCACTTCTCCTTTACTCCAGGTCACCTCAGCAGCCTTTAGCTAAGATCACAGCTATTGGAAAAAGTGTTCGCTTGCAAAATGTTGACCTGCTATTTCTGTGTCATCCCAGCCTAACAAAAAGATTTTAAATGCAACGGAAAAATGATAACTTGGTGGCTTTTCAATTATTCTTTTAGAGTAACTGCTCAGAATTTTTCCTGGGGACGAAGGGGGGAGGGGGGGGAAGACAGAGAGTTGAAGTTTTTGTTGCTGTTCTGAAACCATCAAATTCATGCAAGTACTGTATGTACTTTCTAATGTGGACCAAGGATGAAGGGATTGTTCATTCTTCAGGTCCTGCAATAGCTTGTGATGGGTTGTTTTATTTTATTTTTTTTAATAATTCCGCTGATCAGCAAAAGGGCAGTTAGCCCATAATTTCCCTTCCTGTTCTCTGTATTCTGAGGTTAGCAAAAAATAATGAATAGAGATAAGCTGAAAGTGTTTTTTTGAGGGAACTGCAGGATGGAAACTAAGTGGGGTAGAAGTGCCCTAACTGGTTCCATTGTTAAACTCATTATATTGTTTGTTTGTTTTCTAACATTCTGGCAGAATTCATTTTCTTGTACTTTACAACCACCAATCCATCTCTTGCAATGCATTATTGTGAGCTGCCCAGAGTGATTGACTGAGATGGGTGGTTATAGAAATTGAATAAATAAATACATAAACATCTTCAATCTAAAAACTTTAGACAAACCTGATGATAACCTGAGAAGGGTTATCATAACTTCCTCAACCATATTTTCTCAAACAAGTCCCAATTTTCTCAGTTCCTTCCTACAGGTCCTAGTTTCCAGGCCTCACAACGCATTGTCCTTCTTTGTATTTGTTGTAATGCGTTGAATCTTTCTTGTAATATTGATTTATTTTATTGATTTGTTAAATTTATTTGCTGCCCATCTCACTGTGGAACTACTCTGGGTGGCTTACAACAATAAAATGGATAGAAATGATTAAAAATATAAAAAATAACAATGAAAACAATAAAATAAACAACAATAAAAAAACAATCAGCCTTGGTGGAGCAGTGGGCTAATGCGTCCTTAAGTAACACCAGCTGCCTGCCATTAGTGCAGGTTCGCATCCCACCAGGCTCAAGGTTGACTCAGCCTTCCATCCTTCTGAGGTAGGTAAAATGAGGACCCAGATTGATGGGGGCAATAAGCTGACTTTGTAATAATGCCGCTTGGGGTGGGTGTGAAAGCCCTAATAAGCAGGCATATACATAGAATGAAGGCTACTGCTAAGCTTGTAAGCCGCCCTGAGTCTTCGGAGAAGGGCGGGATATAAATGGAATTAAAATAAAAAATAAAATAAAATAAACAATAATAGTACAAAAATATCAGTTAAAAGATGGGCAGGGGGGACAGGAAGCACAGGGATGAGGTAGGGTCAGCTAATTAGTCCACTATCCATCTTCAGTGATATTCTCCCCTAATTTGAGTAGTTAGGCCTCAGATCTACAGGCTCACACTTAGAAAAGGTCCTACTCCTCCTTTGTTACTCAACTCTCCCATGTCAGTTAAATTGCGTACTATGACCACTTCAGTTTTGTTTTCTATAATTTGAAGTGTCTGTGGAGCAACTTCAGCCTTGCACATCCATATTGTTTTGTACGGAGTCAAATCAACATCCTCTCGTGGTCTTTTTTCACACAAACCTGATGACTTACCACAAATTTCAATGAGCTGGCCATAATTAAAGTCTACAATAGCTTTAAGTCAGTGAGGAATTTTTCAAAATATTCATTCTTTTTTGGAACTCTTTCATTACACCAATGTTTGGTAGGCAGTGTTCTGAAAAGTTTTGCAAGTCAGCCCTGTACTTTTTTTCCTCCTTCTTGAGTAGGTTGCGTGCTATTAAAAACACCAACTGACACCTGCTGGTCGACACTGTTATTTCCTTTGTTAGCTACATAACTAGTGACCAGCACATCAATATCAAAATGCTACTTAAACTATTTCCAGGATTTAACATGTTACTTGATAAATGTAGTTTTTTTTTGCTATACTTGCTCCATTGTGTCAATTGTATTTAGCTTTTTTGTCTTGCTTTCTTTTGCACCCCACTCCTGGTAACAGGAACTTTTTGTAATTATTTATTTCCCTTCCGTGTTCATGGACAATCATAAACTGAGACCAACTGCGTGCTGTCTATTGCTTTACAAACCGGTCTTTGACAACTGTGTGACAACTAAAGAATACTTAAAGTGCTTCTCCCACACTGATGAATACATTTGCTTAAATGGAACTCAATAAAATTGTCACTATCTCAGCTGCTAATAACTCATGCCTGAGCAGAGGGTTGGAGCAGAAGACCTCCAAGGTCCTTTCCAGTTGATTGATTGATTGATTGATTGATTAATCACTCTTTTGTCAAAGAGTAGGAAGTTAATTTGTAGTAGCTTTAAGTAGGCATATGTTGCAAATCGTGTCCTATTGCTATATGGATGAGTTGCTTTTTGGTTAAATAAGCTTTAGAAGGAAATTTTTAAATAAATAATATATAAAATATGCTATTGCTCTCCAACCTTCCTCAAAATATGGTTACGTGGGCTGCTGACTAAGTGAAATAACTTGCATGACAGAAGAAGCAGAGTTTCCTGAGAGAGGAGGAAACTTTATTTATTTATTTATTTATTTATTATTTAAATTTATATACCGCCCTATTCCCGTAGGACTCAGGGTGGTTTACAGGGAGAATTAAAATACATAGCATACAAAAATTAAAAGCAGTTAAAAACTATGATTAAATTAAGTCCCTGAAATTAAACTAAAACCCAATGAAACTAAATTAGTTAAAACCCCTCAGTCTGGGCCAAACAGCTCGAAGAACCAGGTTTTCAAGTCCTGGCGAAATGCAGCTCACGGAGAAGAGGTGTTACACGGGAGTATCGGGAAACTCCCATAACAATTCGCGTGGCTGCATTCTGCACCAGTTGAAGCCTCCGAGTGGTCCTCAAGGGCAGCCCCATGTAGAGAGCGTTGCAGTACTCTAGCCGGGAGGTCACGAGCGCATTGGTGACTGTGCGTAGGGCATCTTGGTCCAGATAGGGCCGCAACTGGCGCACCAGACGAAGCTGGACAAAAGCCCCCCTGGTCATGGCTCCTATATGGTCTTCAAAATTGAGCCTTGAATCCAAGAGGATGCCCAAGTTGCTAGCCCTATCGACAGGGGGTAACACCTCACCCCCCATCATTAATGATGGAACAACCTGGATTGAGGATTGAGACGAAGCCTGTTTCTCCCCATCCAAACCCAGACCGCCTCCAGGCAACGGGACATCATGTCGAGTGCATCACTGGGTTGGTTCGGGGTGGAAAGAAAAAGTTGGGTATCATCAGCGTACTGATGATACCCCACCCCAAAACCACAAATGAGCTCGCCCAGCGGTTTCATGTAGATGTTGAACAGGAGGGGAGAGAGGACCGACCCCTGAGGGACTCCACAAACGAGAGACCTCAGGGCGGACCTCTGCCCTCCTGTCAACACCGACTGCGAGCGGCCCAGGAGGTAGGAGGAGAACCACTGTAAAACAGTGCCTCCCACTCCCAACCCCCTGAGACGCCGCAGTAGGATACCATGGTCGATGGTATCGAAAGCCGCTGAGAGGTCTAAAAGGACTAGGACAGAGGAACATCCCCTGTCCCGAGCCCACCAGAGATCATGCACCAGTGTGACCAATGCTGTCTCCGTGCTGTACCCAGGCCTCCATTATGGCTCCATTATTGGCTAAGAACTATCATAGATTGGTGAGGGACAAAGAAACTTCATCTGACTGGATCACAACTAATACACTGCCTAAGGCAGGGGTGTCAAACTGCCGGCTCACGGGCTGGACGCATCACAACAAAACCGCGCCCACCCCATTGCCAGCAATGGGGAAAAAGCTCCGATACATCGTGTGACGTCAATAGTAAAAGTAGTATTTTATTGCTAAATATTATTTATAATATAATATTTATAATATAATATTTATTATATTAAAGTACTATATTCCTTTGTAGTTGAGTCACTGAGTAGTTTATTCACAATTATATAGTTATAATTTTAGTTTTAAATATTTTATTTTTAATTTTTAACACTTGCATTTATACTGTTAATTTGTTTGCTCTATTTTATTCTTACAAATTCATCTATTGTTATTTTACCAAAATTTGTTATATACAGTATATAATGCTACAGGTTAGTGACTGAAAAAAATGTGCTTGTTCATTTGTAATTTGCATATGCGTTATGAAGGAATTGAAGGAGTGTATTATTCTTCACTGTCCAATTCTATCCCCAGCAGTATGCAACCTTATTGGATTTTCATTCACCAGTTAAATCCCAGTAGGTGTATTTGTTAAATTGTTTTCAATTTTAAATTGCCAGGAACCATGAGCAGCCAAAAGACAAAATGATGGAGTAATGTGTAATATAAAAAAAATCAAACACATTGCAACATTAGAGCTCAAAAATTCAATTTCTGAGGTAGAATAACAGAAAATATGGAAACATTGGAAGATAGATTATTATGTCAAGTGTTTAACATTGAAGCAAAGCTTTAAGGCAGAGGTCTCCAACCTTTCTGGGCTCAAGGTCCAGAGGGAAGGAGAGCAGCTTCAAAACTGGGGTGTGTGCGTGCACGTGCATGGAGCCACACACACTGGTCCAGCACTAGCAGCCCCGTTCGTGCCTGCACAAACGGGTTGTGCAAACTGCCCAGGCTAGCGGTGCATGCGCAAACAGGCTGCAAACACCCACCCTGTGCTAGCATTCCCATTCACGCCTGTGCACATACACAAATGGGCACAGGCGCTAACAGAGTGGGGGAGGAAATGTGTGCCCACGCATGCGTGCACCAGCCAGCTGTTTCTGCAGCCCACTGGCCAAGAGCCCATGGCCTGGTCCCAGGCCACGGACCATAGGTTGGGGATCCTGATTTAAGGGATACATACAGAACTGAAGCCACAGATTGTACACCACTACACCAGGAGTAACCAAAGAAAGCAGTGGCCATTCCTGGCTCAAATCATTTTGCATGATGCCAATTTGTACAGATATAAACATCCAGTACATACAAGCCAACAGCTTAGTCCATGAGAATTATTGGATGGAAACCAGGCCAACTACCACAGGCTAATTATTGGAGCTAAAAGTGAATAATAATAGTTCTGCTAATTTTCCTGGATCTTTTTGAGTTTTTGCAAAAATAGTCAATCATTTCTTGTAGATGGGACAGAAATGACACTGATTGTAGTTGACCAGCAGTGGGATATACATGGGAACTGTGGTTCTTCTTATCTTTTTTTACACTCTCAGGGGCATTTGATAACATCAGTACTGATACTGTTTTGAGCCATGTATAAGGGTTGAGAGTTGTGGACATTGTTTTATGTAGATGCCACTCCTTTCTGAGCAGTGATCTCAATGTGTATGGGATTCATTGTCTCATTGAAATAAACAATCACAAGCCAAAACTTCCAAGAGAAAACAATGGTGATTTATTTGTACTCCTTTGCAAAGGGAGTGCTGCTTGTGCATGCAAGCACACAGTGGACACACCTTAAATCTTCAATATTCGTTCTTTATATTCTCCATTGCCATTACAAATTTACCCACCCCTTCTTCATTGGCTTAGTAATCATACTGTAATCATGTCATCACAACCTATCCAAAGCTTTTAAAGTGAATACATTATCCCTGCCCCTGATTACATCTCCCACCCACCCCTTAATTCTATTGTCCCCGGCCCTTATTTACGAATTACCTTTTATTGTTGTTAGTTCCTAAGGGTTGTCACTAAAGTTGTTATCATATCAGTAAATTCTGGTTAGGACCGGTTTTCAGCATAGCAGAGACCCTCCTAAATACAATTCTCAAGCTTCGAGCTAGGCTCATGAGATTAAAATATATGCAATATATTTGCTTCACAGGCTAGCATGTCTTCTCACAGTTTTGTAAAAACAATAAGCTCCTTTTCCCACAATGGGCATTCCTGGGGAGGAGAAGTTGGATCTTTTGGCATATCAGTGTTGGATGCTTCAATGCATCCAACCCATCTTCTGTGTTCTTTTCAAAATCCACTTGAAATCACAAAGAAAAATAAGTCACCCTATTTTAAATTGAAATATTATCTGTATGCTTATGATATCCAGCTTTACATCTCTTCCTGGGCAGAGGAGGAGAAATAATGGAAATCTTGACCAAACTCTTGTGAGATGGATGATATGCTAGCAACATGGGAGTAATGAGAAATGAGAAATCTTCAATTTCCAAAAAAGTCTTTGCCTGTAGCTTAGACAGGGTGGTACTATCCTGAGAGTAGATCCACAACAGTTGGTTAGGCGAGGACAGTATGTGACTGAGAGACTTTGCTCAGGTTTGAGTACCGTAGTATAGCAGTTGAGGTCTTTCAAAAACAAAAATCAGGAGGCTCTGGTAACCTTTATTACTCATGCTTTGCTAAGTTTGTATATTTACTAATGCAATGCACTCAACGTGGGGATGCTTTCAAATGAAGTTTGGAAATTACAGCCAAAAGCACTGCAATATTTAATGAGGAGGGAAATATTGCTATCATGGCTTCTAATAAAGTTCTGGCCTCAGTTCAGTGAGGTGGTGATCATTCTTGAGACAAAGATGCAATGCTGAAATTTGAAAATTACTAACTTAGAGTAATATAATTCATCGAGCAGAATGGAAAAATCATTTTTTTTAAGAAAAAAGACAATAATGTTGAAAGGTTATACAGCATGGTACTGGCATGAATTATGTCACAATTTATCTTTATGATGTCATCAATGTAGCAGTTATATACTGCTATTTAGTTATTAATAAAACAGTTCAGCAGACATTGGGGCAGCAAACTAGTGGCAGGTAAGGCCTTGTAAATGGCTGTTCATATTGAGCATTAAAAAGACTTTCTTAAAAAAAAATTAGCTGAAATTTTGTTTCTAGATGGATGAGTGTGTGATTGGATCACCTGAAAATCTATGTTGTTTCAAAGCTGTTACCTACATTTCTTTGATGGAAAATAGTGAGGAAAATTGATCAAACCCTCTCCCAGCCACACAGTAATTATTGTAATAACAACAAAAGTAGAAAGTAATACTTTAAGAAAGAGTACAAAAAACTAATTATAATATTTCTTGTTACATAGCAATAATCTAAGAATGATAATGTATTGTAATACACATTTTATAAAGACTGACTGAATTTACACAAAGGTTTTCTTGTGATTTGTTGATGTATTTCCATAGTCAGAGTAACACCACCATCTGAAGATGACCAATTGAATTTCCAGTTTATCTTGGGCTGAACATTTTAAACTATGTCACGGTACATGCACCAGATTTGCAGAAGGCGGCTGCATCGTAGCAAGCGATTAAAACGAAGGAAGAGAACTGCTAGAAGACATCGAAGGATGCATAAGAGAGGTTTTAAAAAATAACTAAAGACTTTTGAAAGGAACATTAAGAAATATTGAGAAAAAAAAGAGAGAAATTCTTATACAGAAGGAAAGCATTATGCTGCTTTCTTTTAGTTTCAATTTTCTAAGATAATTTATTATATAAATATTTTAAAATGTACAATTGAATAAATCATATGGGAAACCCTATCATAAAAATGATTAGGCAAAACCAGACACATTATTTTACTTTGAAATTAATGAAACATGTTTCTTACGACCTAATTCCCACTATTTTTCAAATACCTTCTTCCAATGCCATGTTTAAGAGCCTTTGCATGCCAAGTTTAAAGATAGCTTTTACATACTACTTTCACAAGTTGTAAAATGATTATTATTTTTCATTATATTTGTTCAAACTTCATATATGTTACTACCAACCTTTTCAATTATTTAATAAAGGTTTACGCCAGTCTCATTACCGGAGAACCTCCTTCTCAGCCTAACCACCTTCAGCTCTTGAAATAGGACGACGCAATCCCCAAAGCCAACATGCTAGAAGACCAGGATTGTGATATCTGATCCACCAAGTTTCTGCAACCATTCATGCTGGACAATAAACCATTTGAGCATCACTAGGACTGCTTTTCGTCTCCTTGGGAAACATACTTGTTGGGAAAAGCTCTGATCACAGTTTGAAATATGACGATAAAATTTAAGGATTTGGGGGTGCATTAGATCCAAACTTTTTTTTAGAGAGAAGCAAGTGATTGTTTGCTTTTTTACCACATGTGGAATCTCATGGGCAGCAAGTTACTGAATTCTCTGCTTTTCTTTGCCACTCATAGAACCTTTAGAGGTATAATAGTAGAGCTTCCATCAAAAGACACTGGAGTGGAAACTGCTGCATTTCAGGAATTATAAAATGTGTGATTAGGAGAGCGTTACTGAAAGTGGTACTTGTCATGGTTCCGATAGATGAAACTCTTCAAAACAACTTCGAGGTATTGTTTACCTTAAAGAATCTTTTATTCGAGAGACAAAGTATCAGCACTACATAGTTGAAACCAGAAACTAAATTCCCATTCCCTGAATACAAAGTAACAAAGTACAATTCCCTCCTCCAATAATCAGTCATAAATCACGTTCCCCAATTAGCTTGAAGCACGGGCTTTCTCCCCAGCTCTCAGCCCGCCAAAACACTATCGGTTCTGGTCCCAATGTCCTTGGGTTCCCATGATTAAGTTATTACTGTTACGACTAGCTGGATTCTCATCCCTCTTCCCCCTCCCAGCAGCAACTAATTCTAAAAGCAATAGAGAAAATGGCTGCATTTCCACCTGTTCTCAAAGCAAGAACATCTGATGTTAGCAGCATTGACAATACTATTGCTTTGTCTTGGACAGCATTTGCCATCAATCTAGATACATAAGTCTAAACATGACAGGAGTTAAACTCCAAATATTTCAAAGGTAGAAGCAAGAAAAAGGATATGATCACCAATAGTTTGAATGGACTGATAATACTAGACTTGACTAGCTTATATTCATCATAGACTATGGAAATGCTGTAGGCAAAATATTTTGCAAATCATGGCAAAGTATCTTATGATATTAAAATTAGTGAATCAGTTAAAAGTGCAAAACACTGCCAATCCTCAACAGAAATGCTTACAACAATGAAAACCTCAGACAGGAGGAAGAACGCCGCCAGGCAGGCAGGCAGGTGTCTTGCTTGGCTGTGGCTTGGGGGGGCACTTTTTTCAGTGCCATTGTAACTTCGAACAGTCAATAAGTGAACTGTTGTAAGTCGAGGACTACCTGTACTTCATCACTTTTTTCCTTTTTTTTGGTCAAGTTTTTGACACCTTGCTAGCTGACTGGTAGTACTGGGATGTTGCCATATCCTAAAAGTGGTACAATGGGTGAAAAGGTTGAAAAGCCCTGGTCTAGAGCAAACCCATGCAACCCCCCTCCCTCTGTGCTATGTGTCAGCTAGAAATGAGAAGGAAAAATTTGCTGCAGCCATGCTCATTCTAAAGTTGACAGTAGGTTGAACAACTACACTTCCTGCATTGCTGATTCAAAGTCCACCAACAAGAGTAGGAATAAAAGTTGCTAATGTAGTAAAATCAAAAAAAGTAGTTGTTTCTCATTTGGACAACCTAGGCCTTGATATATTGTTTTTATCTTAATTACTATTACTCTCCTTGTTAAAACAAAATAGAAAAAAGGCTGCATAAATAAAAGTAGAAACTTGCATTATTTATGATTGTAAGTCACCTGATAGTACATTTCATTGAAATTAATGGATCTTATTTCTAACATATGTGTAGAGAAGATTGAACTTGTGGCTATATCTTTCAGTTCTGAAAGACCATGTCTAACTGCTGCTTTATATAATTGTTAGTGGACTAGTCCATAAATGTTAAGCTTTTCATTATTTTGAAAGAAAATGTTTTTCCTTAATATCTGGCAGTTGCCATATATGGTCATGTTGCATCAAACAAAAGGCCACAGTAATAGTGTCATACTATTATAGATTTTATAAAAGAGGGACCTGAGATACTCATGCTTCAGAAACTCTCAGAACATCTGAGTAGACAGGCTGGCTAAAGAGGCCAGGTAATCATGTCTCTGCTCCTAAAATCTTGAAAGATCAAGCAACATGTCACGGCACAGACGAGTATCCTGCAAAAATCCTGAACGTAAAGTGCCTCCTAGCAGGAGGAATAAAAGGTGCAGGGTCATTTATGATTCACCTCTGAAAAAGAAGAATGGTAAACTTCTCATTTATACTATTATACTGTGGGGATATACAGCTCTTGGGAAATAGTATAACCGGGGTTATTGAGGAATCTTAAGTATTTTGAAAGAATGTTTGACAGTCAATTTGCATTCTGGTTTGGACAGGATACGTCCGTGTTTGTGCTACGTACTATTACTGGAAAGATGGGAAAAAATAAATTTCCAGTGGTGAATGAGTCCATCGTTCACATCAGTTGATGACTGCCACCATGCAACTTTCAAGATAAGAAAACCCATTGGATAAGCCATCCGTGAGCTGAAAAGTTTGTAAGATTGGGGAGCAGTTCCTGACCTGCCTGTCATTAAAACTCATAAAACTGCATTTGTTTCTAAATGTCTTTTTCCCCCCGAGTTTCAGTACAATGCCATCTTTTTAAACTGAACAATTATGTAAGAGAACGGCAAGCTTGCTTAAAGGAAAAACACACACTTCAATAAGTTTGGAAATCTCATTGCCTGGTCTCCCACGATCATTCCATATACTGTTATATCTCTTCATATGGCCTAAATATTGCTAATTTAAATTCAGCAAGGGATAATATGGCGCTGAAAATTGGTCATGAAAGTGAGACACATCATCCAATTTAGGGAACTGTTTCTTAGTTTGGAAAATGAATCAATAATTTGTGAGGGAAACCAGTAGGCTACATCGATTAACAACTACCACTATCCTCTTCATGCTTACCTATCCTGATTGCAAATACTGGAGTTTAAAACATGTTGATCAGATGCCCATAAAGGCATCCACTTGCATTTTGTCATCTCAGAGTGCCTCTTTCTCCACATGACTAGAGAGGGAGTCAGGAATCCTGCTATCAAGTAATTTTCAAGTAAATTCTTTGAATTATTGTCTCTATTTTCTCACAGTTCAATTATGAATTATGAATTTCCCAGTATATATTGTGTTGGATTTCTGCTCCTGCTGAATTGCAAAGATGGGAAAATCCAAAGTGGCAAAACTCATGAAAAGCTTAAGTGTAAATATATGGGAAATAAATATAACCCAGGAAGGCCTGGAGGAACGTTGTCCATAGGGTCGCGATGGGTCGGACACAACTTCGCAGCTAACAACAACAACAACTATAATCCCTAAATTAATTCTAAAATGAATGGTGAAAGTAGAGCTATTTTGAATAAAGCACTGGAATAAATTCATGAACGCACACATGTATACAGCTGTTACATGTATATACTTATTTTATACAGAGAAATACAAAGACAAAACTGATGATTTAGGATTGCATAATAAGTATAATTAAAGACAGTGCGGCTTCTACACATAGGACAAACTTCTTCCTCATTAATTTCAAACAAATGTAGATCACCAAGTGCTTTGTGATCTCATAATGTTTCCCAATATGATGATTGTAATGATACTCCATGTGTATCTAACATGAAGTACTTCCTCCTGTGTTCTCCCTTAGTACTATACTGTTATTATTGGCACTTATTTCAATCAGGACAAATGTCAGTATTAAGCCAGTACTGGCTCTGGCCAATGGGTGTAACTAGCATGTGGTTACTTAGAGAAGAGCAGTAAGGATGTGGCAAACTTTCAAAGTTTCCATTGCAAAATATTTGTTTAAAAACACTATATGTCCTAAAATACTTTTAAACTGAGATTCCTCATGTAAGCTCCTTCATTTTTTGAAATTGGGAAAGATTAATTATTATTAATTATTTTTTATAATATTGATGGGGTTTTTTCCTGTTATGTTTATTGTATGAATTGGGCTAAAATTTAATATGAAGATCTTATTAGGAACTTTTGTGAATATTTCACTGTTTACAAATTATATATTTCTTTATGCCAAAAGGCAAAAAAGAGGTTTTTGCTTTGACTTTTATATTGAACTAACTATAATGCTCTTATATTAAATTAATTACACTAAACCAATTGCACCATGTAAATAACTTAGTAATTCACTTATTCCAGAAATAAGCCCAGCATTACTTACATTTCTTTAAGAAGTCCAGGCAGTTGGAAAGAAACCATTAGAATTAAGAGCAGGTATCATGTCACCTGCCTTATATGATTTATTAATCCCTAGTTTTACATAAGACTTCAGCATCATTCGGTTTTAAGTATATTTTATAAATACATTTACTTCATATTTTACACTTATCAAATTTTGCAGACTCCTGTAAGCGTAATGTATTATGTATAAGAGCACAATTGGGTTTTGTTGTTGTTCTTGTTTTAAATCACACTGGATCAATATGAAGTTCTAATATTGGTAACTTTTATGTCTGATCTGTGAGTTTATTTCAGCTGTAAAGGAGCAATTTCTTTTAAAATCCTTTCAAAGGTATAAGAAGTGATAGCACTGACTTTTCATTTCTTTCCTTATTGCATAATTCATTTTGCAACAGAATATTTATTGTTTCCTGAATAAAAAGGATATAACACAAATATTCAGCTACTTTCTATTTTGAAATATTTATATTCAGTGAGACTTACTTTCAGTTAAGAGTAGCCTAACTCTAGGCAAATTCATTTAGATGAAAGTGACACCATGGTTCAGTGGTGCATAATCTGAAATATCATGTTTCCCTGAAAATAAAACCCAGTCTTTTTCGTCTTTTTTTCTTTTGCCTCCAAAAGAGGCACCAGGCCTTATTTGGGGGAAGTGGCTTTTCCACTTACCTGTGGCACTGACAACCCCAGCCAGCCGGCCTGCTTCTTCTGCAGCCAAAGGAACAGCTTCATTCTGCAGCTCAGAATGGAGTTCGGGCCTGCATTTTGCAGTCAGGCCTTTTCAGAAGGGCTCTGCAGCTTGGTTCTCAGCTGCAGTGGCCTTCCGGAAAGGCCTGACTGTGAAATGCAGGCCTGGGGACACCGCAGAAGACGTGGGCTGGCAAGGAGAGGCCTGGCTGCAAGGTAAGTGGGTGCAGGCCGTGTGGGTCAGCTCCACCTCCCCATCCCCATCCCAGCTTGATTATTTAGGTGTGTGCCTTGCCCCAAAACTAGGGCTTATTTTTTGGAGTAGGGCTTATATTAGGCCCACCCCCAAAAATCAAGCTAGGGCTTATTTTCAGGGTAGGCCTTACTTTGGGGAAAACGTGGTATGTGTTAGATTCTGGGTTCGTGGCTTCAATGACAAGACGAGGCGAGTGAGTTCAGCAAAGATCATTGTTTATTGCTTGCAGAAACTGAACTGAGAAACAGGGCTACGAATGCAGCAATTTATACCCTGGCCTCTAGGCAGCAGACAATAGGTTTAAAGCAACCTATTGCCACCCTAGAGGCAGCCAATGGCGGCGCTGGAGATGGGTTGTCTGAGGAGCTGGGAGCCATTAGCCAGTTTTCCTGCTTAAACAACCTACCAGCAATTAACCCACGTGATGTTCCCTCAACCAGACAAAGCCCAACACATTACACCCCTCCCCCCTAGAATGTACAAACATTATAACAATGAGAATGATTACAGCAATACGGGTTTACAGAGGTACAACAGTAATGTGCAACATACACGTTTTTCCATACTGGCTAATACAGAGGGTCTCCTAGCTAGCAGCACAATAATGATACAGACAACATCATAGCTCAGTTATTTGAGAACAAAATCTTGTAAATATGCAGGAGGCTTGCGAACCCTCGTGGAATGCCTGGGAGACCCAGGCACTTCCTGGCCTACCAGCTTGCCCACCGGGCTGGGTAGACCAGTGTCCGTAAGTTCAAGCAAGTCTGGTTGACTCGGAATTCTCTGGCTGGCCCTTCCAGGATGGCCCACCCCAGAGTCCAATTGCTCCGCAGAGTTAGCACAGCGGCTGTAGTGTTCTGAATGGCTTTCTCCGTCAGGGGCCCCATGTTGCACTCCTGGACTTTCCTCCCCTACGGCCACCTCCCTGTTGCTCTGGCTGCTTGGCACCTCAGAGCCTATGGATTGATCGGCCTGGCTGCCAGTTTGCGGTCTGTGCATGGGACCTGGGACGAAGTCCTCACTTTGTGACTGTTCTGGAAAACGCTTACTAAGCTGATCGATATGGCGACAGACAACTCACCCGCCCTCTAGGCCCACTTCGTATGAGAGAGGGCCCGACATTTTGTTGATTTTCCCTGGCACCCACAAGTTTCCATGCCCATAGTTCCTGGCCCACACCCCATCGCCCACTTGCAGCCCCCTCGGGAGTTTTGGGTGAGAGGCCTCAGCTGCCACCCACTCTGGGTGCAACCTGTCCAGTTTCATGATTAGGCACCTCCCCCAGCGCAGCTCTGCTGGGCTTTTGCCTGTTGCCGTGCATGGCATGGAATGTTGGCAGAGCAAAAAGTCAGCCAGTCTGTGGTGCCAGTCCCCAGTCACTATACGCTTCAATGACTCTTTCATGGTGCATACCATACGTTCGGCTTGACCGTTACTAGATGGGAGAAATGGAACCAATGTCTCATGCCTAATGAGGTTTGCCCTCAGGAACGCCTGAAATTCTGCCGCAGTAAATTGGGCCCCGTTATCGGACATTACGATGTCCAGCAGCCTGTGCATTGCAAAGAGTTTCCTAAGCACCTGGATGGTCCTAGCAGTAGTCATGTTTGCGATTGGTATAACTTCTAGCCATTTAGAGTGGTTGTCGACCATTATAAGGAAAGGCTGTCCCTGAAATGGGCCAGTGAAGTCTATATGAATCCTCGACCAGGGTGTGTGTGTCTCCCACCTGTGAACGGGAGCGTGCGGTATTTCAGGCCTCGATTGCTGGCATGTATAACACCCATGCACTTGAGCCTCAATGGCTTTATCTAATCCTGGCCACCATAAATAGCTTCTTGCCAAAGCTTTCAGGCGAACAATACCCGGATGACCTTCATGAAGCGATTGCAAAACCCTGTCCCTTAATGAGATGGAAACTATGACCCTGTTCCCCCAAAGAATACAACCATTATGAGCTGAGAGCTAATGTCTCTTGTGAAATAGCTCTGAAACTCAGGACCTGGGCTTTTATCTAGCCACCCCGTGTGTACCCAAGATAGCACTCTGCTTAGATTCTTATCTGCTGCTGTTTCAGCAGCTATGTCCCCTGCATGGAGGGGAAACTCTGGCAAGTCCTGAATGGACAAAACATGGGCCGCTGGGGCCCGATCTGGTTAGATTTGCGGCAGTGGAAGCCTGCTCAGGCCATCTGCATGGCCCATATCCTTGCCAGGTTTGTGAATTAGCTTAAAACTGTAAGCCAATTAAAAAAATGGACCACCTTAGCATCCTAGGGGATAAGATGTGGGGTGTCTGTCTGTCTGTATTGAATAACCCCAATAGCAGTTTATGGTCTGTGAACACCATAAGTAGTCGTGGAATTTTTTTACTCCAGCAACTATAGCCAGTGCCTCTTTGTCAATTTGAGTGTAATTACGCTCGGCGGAGGACAACGTCCTTGAATAAAAAGCAATTGGAACTTGAGTTCCATCTCTCTCGAAGTGACTTAGGATTGCACCCACCCTATATGGGGACGCGTCACATGCTAGGCATACTGGCCTTGACTCCTTGAAATGAATGATCATGGAACTAACTGGAATCAACCAGACGCAAGTCACGAGTCTAGCAACAGTATGCAAGGAATTCGCAGATGTGTTTGATTCAGCTCTGGGGTCATACACGTGCCCACCAATAACATTCAAACTAGAACCTACTGTAGTGCCAGTCAGGATTAAACCTCATAGGGTGCCATTTGCTCTTAAACACAAGATAGAGGCTGAGTTAGATAAACTTGTTGAGCAGGGCGTACTGCAGCCAGTAGATGGGGGTGAATGGGAGACCCCCAATTGTAACACCACTAAAAGCCAACGAGGAGGTCAGAATCTGTGCCGATTACAAATGCACAATCAACAAGACAAATCCCAATACATCACAGTATGTATGCATAGGATAGCAGCCATCATGCATATTTTTCCAGAAAATCAAGTTCAAAGTTGGTTAAGCTGAGCACTGCAAAATTGTGAATGTTAGATAATAGAGCCCTACTCTAATGGTACATAAAAAGAACCATTTGTGTTTCTTTTTCTTATTTTGCAAGAGCATTTTGACACATGAAAAGTATTAACAACCCTTCCTAACACTTTCTTTATGTATATCTGTTTATTGTTGGACCATGCTGTTGCATTCCCCAAGGTAGACAACTTACGGTCTTCTATAAATTCTACCCCTCCTATATTATGAATGTTGAAAACTGTGATTATTACTTTTTAAATGTCAGGCTACATTCACCTATTATTTATTTTATTTATTTTATTGCATTTATATACCGCCCTTTCCCTGAGGACTCAGGGCGGTTTACAGGGAGTTAAAAATCACCATACAAAAGTTAAAACCCAATTTAAAAAATATTAAATCAACCCTGAACTATTAAAAATCCCAATTAAAATGAATGTCTCCTCAGCCTGGGCCCGAGAGCTCAAAGAGCCAGGTCTTCAGGCCCCGGCAGAATGATCGGAGGTCGGGTAATACATAATACACTGGGTTTTGAACTAAACTGGTGCTACAATGCAGGAAGAGTCCTTAAGGAATCTGCCTTTTTTATTATAAGATTAAGTAGCTTTTGAGCCCTATCAGAATACAACTTAAGAGATTTTGACTATGGTTCATGGTTTGGAGAAAAATCAACAGCAGCTGTCCTTCACAAATCGTGAAAGGCACACAAGAGAAGAAAATGTTGATGGCTTTAAACTTCCTCTACCAACAACCTTCCTAATTCTCCTAATTTCAGCAACACTGGGGTTCCAAAGAGGCTTTTGGAGCTTCTATGTGTCTCTGTGTGTTTACTACCTCCCGCCCCCACCTCCCTTCCAGCCCATCATTATATGCATTCACCAGAACTGAAAAGATTGTTCACCCATGGCTTCCCCTTTTGTGACCTACAGGAACATCTTTAATGAAAACACAGATTTCATTCTGAGACAAACATAGGAAACACATTCGCTGGGTATCTGATATTGTTAGATAGTCAGTGCAGTTGGCCATGTAATGATGTAAAAACATAAGTGAGGACAATGCTTCTTGACCTATTTGTATTGCTCATTATAAAAAATAAGGTCCAACTGACAATTTAGTATAATGAGTACTCAAATTACTTTATTTGCAAAAAATAATAATAATCAGGAATAAAAAGAGATATTGAAAACACTAGAGTGCTGTTCAATTTTTGAATAAGAGACACTACCACACTAACTGCTGAAAATCAAACAGACACTATTTCCCAACATTTTGCAGAACAAAATACATAAAAACTCTGGCATAAATCTTCTGGTCTTTTAAATGCTGAGGGTTTTTTTTTTAGTTTCTAAAAACTCATGAAGCTCCTTTTCCCAGACATTGTCCAAAAACTACTATCCATAAATCTTTAAATTAAGCTGATTTTATATGTTTTATCTATTTGCAAAAGAATTCTCACAAATTTCTTTGAGTAAAAGGAGTTGTTTTTAATGAGCCGAAGCCCAGGCACATGAGATAATGACATGAATAGTTGGAAAGTATTTTATGTTAAGAAAGTGGTTACCTATTTGCTGGTTTTCAGTTGCTATGGTCACCAGTTCAGTATTTTTGGAACATTGTAGATATAATAGCTATTAATTTATAATCCTATTCTGTAGTATTTAATGTTTTTACAAAATATCACTGTTTCTTTGATAGCAATATGTGGCTGAGTTTATATTGTATACACAGTATAAGGCACAGGTCTGCAACTCCTGCGGCTCCCAGTCCTCTGCCATGTGCAGTCCCCCCCCCCAAAAAAAAGTGGGACTAAAAAAGTTCAACCAATCAATTCAAATATGCAGGGTAGGTGCATATCTCGCCTTGGCTCCACCCTTCAGTCAAACCCTGTTCTGCGCATGCACGCATGTACGCACATGCGCACACATTTTTTGCGGCTCCCAGTTTTTCCTTTTGTGAGAGAACCGGTTCCGAGTGGCTCTTTCACTGTTTCAGGTTGCTGACCCCTGGTATAAGGCAACCAAGTCCAAACTACTGTGTGAGCTAAACATTGAAATGAATGTATTTTGTTGACTTGTTTTATTTTTCCTCAGCTATTTTTGCTTCAGTATTCCATACATTTTATGTAAGATCCGTACCAATTCCAATCTGTATCATTTCAAATGTTGGCATGTTATGGTGGTAGATTGTCTTATATGAGTGGTGACCTATTAAAGACCAAAGAAGCATTTTATCAGTTTTCCTTAATTTGGATTGCATTTTCCCTTTCTCATAAGTTCTAATGGAATTGCAGTTCCCAAAATTTCCAACAGGAATAGAAGTCAATTTTATTCAGCAAAGTTTAAGCTATGAAATAAACATATAAATAAATAAATAAATCTTTGAAATAAATGGTTCAGAACAGATTTATTGAAATTAACAATACATATTAACCAGATCTAACTTAAGTCCTACTGATTTCAATAGATCTACTACTTGTAAGTCCAAGAGTATATTCTCATCAAACGCCTTTTTTATGAAAAAAATTTCATGGTGTTCTATACTATTGTCCTGTGCCTTTTATATGAAGGTATAAGTAGTTCTGTATGTACAAGATTAAAAACAGCAAGGTGATGAATAACTGATCTGGAATTTTATTATTGTTTTTTTTTTACAGACTTACATGTTTTTCTATTTCTCTACATTATGCAATGGGGTATATGTATCCCTGAAAATAAGTGCAGAGTATACAGCATTACTTTTCCTTTCTCATGAGAAAAATTATTTTCATAAAATATATGAATTGGGTTTGGTCCAGAAAATACAAAGGTGATGTGGAATAGATTATAAACCTTGAAATGGTAACTGAGTCTAAATGTTAAATGTTAGTTTAAAATATTATCTTAACAAATTCCAAATTTCAATTAAATCAAGTACAAATGCCTTATAATTATGCTCCTTTAGGAATATCATTTATTTTTCTATGGTTTTTAATCTATTTATTTTAGTGAATAATTATGAATTATTCTACGTTTCTCTTCTCCAAAATCTTAGAGTGTTCGAGTCATTTAAAAGGAGACATGAACACATAATAACAAAGATTCAGGAATTATGAACTGATCTCATTAACATTATTATGTTACTTAACCACTCCAAAATATTTTCTGAAATATCTGAAATCAACTGAAATCAACCAAGAAACAAAAACTTGAAATGGTGATATCAATTCTTTAAGAAAAGTATAGCTTTCATAACATTTTTAGCAGTATAGAAAATGTAGCACTTTTTTATCTGAATGGTATAACTATGGCCTTAGAACTGATTCTCATTTTACAATAGAAGAAATAAAGTAGTTAGAGTAAATACATTATTAAGATGCTATTCTGAAAATATAAATTGTAAAAAAGAAAGAATATTGCATATATTTTCCTTGTTCCACTTCATCAAAGAAAGGATTATTGGTACTAACTTTTCTTGTTCCTTTATATTGTTATAATGTGGCAGCATTCTTGAAACATTTTGAGTTAGTGTTAAATGTTTTAATATGTAAATATATATATGCAATTATTATATTCAAGACTCAAAATTTTAAAAAATCCATTAGCTTACATCTTTTTTGTTATAAACCAGGATATTAAGCATGTATACCGTATAAAGTTGCAAGTGATTTATTTATATGGAATTATAATCTATCTGAATACTTGAATAATGTTTCTGTTCTCTGTCTCATTTAAACAGTAATTAAAATTGCATCACTTGGCAGCTACAGCTATAACATATGTAAATAAAGCTGACATATGCAGGAGTCAGAAAGATGCAGCCAAGTTCAAATTTCCTATAATGTATGACCTTGGAAATAGAAATACAACACAATGAACATTGACTATTAAGTGGAAGTTACATTACCACTGAAGAGAATTAGAATTCTGGGATTTCATTACATAACACAACTGCAAAGCCACAATTGATATATAGCATATATAGCAAAGCTAAGCAAAGTCAGATAGCAAAATGAGCAGCTCCAGAATGGGAGATGTAATACCATTCAGTGCATTGAACTGAGATGTACAGTTCAACATGTATTTACTGAAAAAGGAGGGAGGGAGGGAGGGAGGGAGGGAGGGAGGGAGGGAGGAAGGAAGGAAGGAAGGAAGGAAGGAAGGAAGGAAGGAAGGAAGGAAGGAAGGAAGGAAGGAAGGAAGGAAGGAAGGAGTGTATATACTATTTCTTGAATTTGCAGTAGATTCTTTCCAAGTATTAACCAAAAGAATCTCTACGTACTTTCCAGAATCAATCAAGATCAGTTGGGGATGACTTTTTATTTTAAAAAATGTAGCTACTGTAAATCAAATCCTCTTTAACAAGCAGCATGGATTGAGATTCTTTGCAGTTTTAGAAAATTATATATATCTGCAAAGCCAGGTGTTCAGGCCCTTATCAAAGGTCAAAAGGGCGGGTGCAATTCTCACCTCAGGCCAATGTTCTAAAGGACAGGAACCACAGCATACAAGGCTCTTCTCCTGGACTCTTGTCAGCCAAAAATCCTTGATTTGTGGGGTCCACTGCATGTTCCCTCTGCTAGCATGGGTGGGGCAGGGCAATCCAATTGGAGTTGAACATTTCTTCAGAGAACCTGGACGTATGCCATGAAAAACTTTAAAAGTGACAACCAACACCTTGAATTGCACCCGCAAGCAAACTGGCAGCCAATGCACCTCAAGGAACAGCAGTGTAATATGGGCCACCATAGGGCTCTATAACTGCTCAGGCTGCTGCATTCTGCACTAGTTGTCGCTTTCAAATACTCTTCAAGGGTAGCCCATGTAAAGTGCATTGCAAGAGTCCAGGTGTGAGATGACCAGGGCTTGAATGATTGAATGCAGAGACTCCCAACCCAAGAAAGGATGCAACCGGCACATAACCTGGAGTAGTGCAAAGGCTTTCCTAGCTGGACTGCCACTTGCTCTTTGAGCAGGAGTTGCAAGTCCAGGAGAATCCTCCAGTTGCACACCATGTCTCTCTGGGGTAGTGCAGCCCCATCCAAAATTAAAGATGTTAAACTCCCAGATATTGAAGCTCTAGGTACCCAAAGTCATTTGGTTTTGCCAGAATCCAATCGAAGCATGTTGTCCCCCATCCAAATCCCACTGGTCCAACAGGACTGAACTGTTCCCAGATAACTGGGGTAAGACCTTTCCCCAGGCACATTGCATGGACCAGAACAATGCACAGGTTCCAACTAGGAGTTTATGCAAGCATCTTTGTCAGGTGTTGAACAAATTGTTACATGATCCTGAGGATGACATCAGAGCACCTCTGTCCCAGGAGGGACAGGATGATCCTGAACAGGACCTCTGGACAATACTGCAGATGCAATAAAGGCTGTGAAATAACGATGTCTCACTGCTCTTACTGCCATGAGGTAGGTCTTAATGGCAGTTCTAAGTCCTGTCCAATTGGCGTCAACCCTCTTCTTCCTTCTTCCAGCAGCACACTAGGCATCTCTTAACCCTTTGCAAAACCCTCAGCTCCTCTATAAATCACAGAAAAGTTTAGGAATGAAAGATCAAGAGAGGCCACCAAGCACGTTGTTGTTGTTGTTAGTTGCGAAGTCATGTCCAACCCATCACGACCCCATGGACAACGTTCCTCCAGGCCTTCCTGTCCTCTACCATCTTCTGGAGTCCATTTAAGCTCACGCCTACTGCTTCAGTGACTCCATCCAGCCACCTCATTCTCTGTCGTCCCGTTCTTCTCTTGTCCTTAACCTTTCCCAGTATTATGCTCTTCTCCAGTGCGTCCTTCCTTCTCATTAGGTGGCCAAAGTATTTGAGTTTCAACTTCAGGATCTGGCCTTCTAAAGAGCAGTCATGACTGTTCTCCTCTAGGACTGACTGGTTTGATCGCCTTGCAGTCCAAGGGACTCCCAGGAATCTTCTCAGCACCATAGTTCAAAGGCCTCAATTCACTAAGCACAATCCTGTTCAAAGCCACAGCTACCCTTTGATTCTAGGATGCTCCTTGACATTACCTTTTATTTTCAATTCTTATCTCCCACCAATAGAATAAACATTGAGACATGGGGTTTTTTTCAAAATCTTGTTAAATTAGAAATATTTATTTTCTCTTCCTTACTGTCCTAGGTATCAAACTATTTTTTTCTTAGGGTTTTGGAAAAGACTGTTCCTATAATGTAAAACAATGCCACATCTTCATTGTTTTTTTCTCATTATTAGATATTATATTATCATTAGATAATATAACTAAGTCTTAGATAATATTCTTAAATTCAATTTATTTTGTTTACTTTATCATTTTATTATTTTATTCTACTCAAGCCCTTGTAGAAAGCATGTTAAATCTGAATAACAATAACATCTTATTTGAGCTTTCTGTTTAAATGTAGAGTTTATGTTTGGTCACATTTATAATTGTCACACCAACTTGTTTCCATTCAGCCTCAAAAAAGATCTAGGAAGATGTTGTTTTCACTATAAAGGAGGCTGAAGTACAAGAACTATGGTAAGAAAATAAAAGGAAGTGCCAGTGGGAAATTATTTCTTCCTCTTTCTTTGAAACTAATGACTTTTGGAGAATTTGTATGAGATTTTATTTCTCTATCAAAAATTGATAGGTCTGGATACTGGCTCTGTTATTATTCTATTTGTCCTTTATTATTTTGTAATTTTTCAGTTCTTTAATTTTGCTGCAGGTTCCTAAACAATGGCTGTACTTTTGTAAAAAGTGGCATCCTTCTGCAGAGATGGAGAACTTCGTGCATTTTATCAGGCTAAGAAGTTAATATTTCATATTTTGATCAACAGACATTTTGGAAAAGTGATAAGTCTTTGTACAATCTTAATATGAAAGCCCAAGGGCAGGGGTAGGCGACCTTTTATGACTCGTGGACTTCAACTCCCAGAATTCCTGAGCCAGCCACGCTGGGAGTTGAAGTCCACGAGTCATAAAAGAGCCAAGGTTGCCTACCCCTGCCCAAGGGACTCCCATATGTCTATGGGCCAAACTGCATTTCTTTTTCACAAGGATGTATATGGTAGCCAGGTTTTTGTTTCTGACCTGTTGCAAGTAATTTTATACAGAACAAATAGGTTCGCAGCAATAGGAAGTACCAATAAAGTTAGGTATGTTTGTCTCTAAACTGGGAATTCAACTTGTTTAATTTTCCCCCAGTGTGATAAAAGTTCACTTAACTTCCCATGCTTGATTAAGCTGCTACAAAAGAAAAAGAAGAGATAAGAGAAAGAGAAAATTAAAAAGAACTTCTGTGCGCCATATTACTTAATCCTACTGGAAATAATATATTTTAAAAGAAAATTAAACTCAGAAGTCACAGCCCTAATATGAAAGCATTTATTCTTTGTACCAAATTGTGGAAGTTGATTGCAAATAGTTAGTTGCTGCTGATTAACATATAGGTCTCGTATGTTCAGACTATCCTTTATTGTGGCTGCATATTTGGAGCAAACATACCAGAGTGAAAAAAAGGTACAGGATTGAACTTTTAATGAGAATTGGCTTACAATACGCTGTGTGTGTTTGTTTCAGTTGGAATGTAACCAACAGGAAGAGTATGAGGCAGTTTGCTCATCCTAAGAAATGTTCAATCAAACGTAGAAAGATTGCAGAAAGATCTAACGAAAGTTCTTAATTATTTCCATTTCCGAATTTGCAAAATTGTGGCAAACAAAGCCTCTCACTCATAATATGCTTAAACAGAGACTTGGAACTTCAAGCACAAATCTCTTGTCAAATTTAATAACAAAAAGTGAATGTCAAAAGGAGAATGATGGAAGAAAAAATATTAAATAAAATAAGCTTTCTGTTCAAGGTCAGTGAAAATTACTAAATCCACCTGTAATATTTGTCCCAAATGATCCAGGTTGAGAACTGAAAAGATGGAATTGGGTCATACAGTATGGAGAGGTTAGCAATTGGGCCAACTTATTCCAAATGTATCATCTATATGCATTTCTGTTTAAGCATTATGTCCAAAAAAGCATTTGGCTACTAAACTTTATTTTAAAAGATCTCTGTAATTCTGTCCTTTATTCTCTTGCTAAGCCATTTGAAAGGCAGATTTCTTTTGCCCTTTTTAAACAATTTTTTACCCCCTCAATATACTTTACAAATTCAAAATTCTTTCTAATTAATGTGTCCCTCAGTCAGAACCACCCAGAAAAAAATAATTTTCTGTCTGTTATTAGTCACATTCATAACCTAAAACTGGCAGGCAACAATATACAGCAGAATCATTGCTTAGTTGTACTCTACTAATGTTTGGGAAATAAATTCTACAGTCCATAGGCTAAAATCCCAATATTTTAAGACAGTTCAGCAGTACAAATTTGGCAATCAAAAGGAGTAATCATAAAAGCTGAAATCAAGTTGAAATAATATTTCAGATGATGACAAAACTCTTTAAACTATTGATTACTGTGGTATTCTAACTCATTTTTTTATAGCTTGATTATTGGATCTAAGAATCATAGCTGTTGTGATGAAGTTGTATTGCAACTAAAAAAGGTTTATAAAATTTATTCAGAATTAATTGCTCTCAGTCATGTTTTAGGATGATTACACAAAAAGCAATTTCAATGAACTTTTAAGTTTTAACAAGAAAGAATGTTAACTCTGGAAATGTTTTAAAAGGTGAAAATCAGACAATGCTTAACTCCTAAATATATTTACAGAATTATTCTATTAAGATGGTTACAAAAAAGCCATCATGAGCTTCCCTCAAGCTTGAGGTCACGATCTGAAGTAAATAAGATCTCTTATTCATCTTCATCAATGTTCTGAATTCATAGAAAGCTAAACATTTGCATACTTAGCATCAAGAGAAAATTATTAGAATCTACTTTAAAATGGAAATCAAAGCAAAAGGTCCAAAGTGTTTGGACTGCTGATATTATATGAGGATTTTCAAGATATCAGAAGGCACAGATTGGTAAAACAAATGTGTCTAATAATGACAAAAATTAATGAACACCAAGCCCTATATAACAAAATGAAATTCAAAGTAGAGAAAAGTAAAGTCTTACACTTAGGCAAGAAAAACCAAAAGTAGGTGTACAGATTAGGTGAAATTTGCTTAATAACAGTAACTGTGAGAGGGATCTTGGAGTCCCAGTGGACATAATCAGTTAAACATGAGCTAGCAGTGTGCGGCAGCAGCCAAAAAAGCCAATACAATCCTAAATTGCATTAACAGAGGGACTGAATCAAGATCACATGAGGTACTGATACCACTCTATAAAGTCTTAGTAAGAACACACCTAGAATACTGCATCCAGTTTTGGTCACTACACTATAAAAAAAATGTTGCATCCCTAGAAAAAGTGCAGAGAAGAGCAACAAATATGATTAGGGGCCTGGAGTCTACAACATATAAAGAAAGGTTGCAAGAACTGGGCAAGGCTAGTCTAGTGAAGAGAAGGACCAGGGGTGATAGCAGTGTTCCAATGTTTGAGGGGTTGTAACAGAGAGGAGGGGGACAATCTATTTTCCAAAGCATTAGAAGGTCAGATTTGGGTGACCCAGATTCAGTTTCCCCCTAAGTCATGTAGCTAAATAGCTCTTGATCTGTCACTGTTATGCATTCTAATCTATGTGACATTAAAATGGAAAGCTATTAATCACCTGGAGGTATTGGTGGAAGGGGAAATATAAATGTAGGCACTTATAAATAGTAAAACCAATACTTTATTTCAGTGCTTTTTTTGTAAAAGAAAAAGGTGCTGGAACTCACACACGTCATACAACCTGCCTTGCCTACCCTACAAGGTTCCATCCAAAAAAGGTGCCGGAACTCCGTTCTGAGCGTTCTATGAGAAAAAAAGCCCTGCTTTATTTACAAGTAATTGCTCATAAAGAAAGATATTAAGGGAATAATTTCTATCATATTTATTTAGCATTTAAAAATCTCAAAGGACACTGGACCGCAATATAATAACGCCAAAAAGAAAATACAACATCAAAACAAAAGAGAAAATGAACAATGGTAGCTGAGATTATTTCAGTAATTTATGATTAGAGCAGATAGACCAGGAGCAGAGACTCAACAGAAGCTACTCAACAATGAAAAACAAATGAAACTCAGAGGATACTCTGTTGAAACTTGGAAGAAATTTTTATTTTATTTATTTTAATTCCATTTATATCCCGCCCTTCTCCGAAGACTCAGGGCGGCTTACAAGCTTAGCAGTAGCCTTCATTCTATGTATATGCCTGCTTATTAGGGCTTTCACACACACCCCAAGCGGCATTATTACAAAGTCAGCTTATTGCCCCCAACAATCTGGGTCCTCATTTTACCTACCTCGGAAGGATGGAAGGCTGAGTCAACCTTGAGCCTGGTGGGATGCGAACCTGCACTAATTGCAGGCAGCTGGTGTTACTTAAGGAGGCATTAGCCCACTGCTCCACCAAGGCTTGACATTCCCCAAGGAAATGGGGAAAAAGAATGTCAAGACCTTCAGTAGTTGTACCCTCACACTGCTGAAGACAATCATGTGGCTTCATTCTAAGTCTGCAATAAAACTTTTTATCTGCCCTCATAGGTTTGCGCCTAATAGTCTAGTTAAGCTAAATAGAGTTAAGGTCTAGGGCAGGGGTAGGCAACCTCGGCTCTTTTATGACTCATGGACTTCAGATTGCAAATGTAGAATTTTTGCAGAATGTGTAGTTTGTAGAAAATGCAAGTTTATAGGGCAAAAAGAGAGATATTTTCTTTCTTGACCAATCAGCTATGGGTTGCCTGCTCTGCAAACACTTAACTGCCTCATTTGGCCTGAATAATTGGATGACTGACTGGATCTACTCACCAGCTCAGATTGCACGTTATCAGTAAAAGGTTTTCTGCTGTGTTTGTTTCCTTTCATTGTGTCCCAAAGCTGATCTGTTTCCTGTTCATGTCCTTTAAGCAGCAAATACACACAGGAGATCAGAGTTAGTCTTCATGCTGCTTAATCTTCACTTATGGGCTGAAAAGATAAAGCTCTTAAAAATATTAGTAGTAGTAATAGTGTAGCAGTAGTTACAGAAATAAGAATGACAAAAGCCTATTATTTCTCTTTCTGTGAATAATTTTTCTAAACTTGCTTGAAGAACTGTGATTCACTCTCATTTGTAACAGCTATTGAATATTGTTTTTACAATATTTGATTAAGATTTCACAGCAAACATGATTTTACTTTAGATTTGTCCTTGGTTGACTTCCAACTTCCAGGACCATAAAACCTTATACAATCTCTCTAGGCAATGAAAACATACTTTAATGAGTTGTTTATTTCTGGTGCGTTGTGTTTACCTTTTCTCTGAGAGTTCAAGGTAGTTCACATTTGAGAATCCTCACAACAAAAACCCCATGAGATAGGCTGACCTGAGGGAGTGTCACCATTTGAACTCAGTGGTCAAGTGTTAACTGAATTAACATTTCAATTAGTAAAACTATGTTATGTTTTTGGACAGGTCTATTTCATGCATAATACTATAATAATTTAATAATTATAATTTCAGGAGTAAATTCAAAGATCGGTTTAGAGACAATGCATAAAAACCAAATCAGCCAGAAAATTTACCCTGGTCAGTCTAGCTTTAGACTGTTTCCAAGTACTGCAAGCAAGCAGTCTCATGCCTAAGATATTGTCTACAAGGACATTACAGTTTTATTGCTGGAAGCAGTTTCCTTTTGGCGTACTGTCAAATTACATGCTCCATTCAAGATGTTAATTTCTCCTGTCCAAGAAAGAGCAATCTCCCTGTGGATTTTTTCTGCAATTCAGGTATTGAGGTAACTACCATTTAATCTACTGATGACATAACAGCCACATATGCTAAACAGCAAATAAATATTATTGTGTGGATTTTAGTACAAGCAAAGCAGAGCTTTTCTGTATAACCATCTGGACTGGATATTGAAATGTGTAGCTGCTGAAACAGCAGAAGAAAGCAGCAAGTACAGCAATCAAGATAATGCCACTGCTTTTTACTATTTGGGATATGTTGTATCTCTTCACCTTTTTAGAGGTCTAGATTTGATAATGTTCATTGTAGCCTAGGATTTCTTACTGAAATGATAAGCTCAAATGAGGCAATACCCCCTCCTATATCATCATCATCATGTTAGAAGGGACCTTGAAGGTCATCTAATTCAACCGCCTGCTCAGACAGGAAACCCTATACCAGGGGTAGGCAACCATGGCTCTTTTATGACTCGTGGACTTCAACTCCCAGAATTCCTGAGCCAGCGTGGCTGGCTCAGGAATTCTGGGAGTTGAAGTCCATGAGTCATAAAAGAGCCAAGGTTGCCTACCCCTGCCCAAACCACTTCAGACAAATGGCTGTCCAGTCTCTTCTTAAAAACTTCCAGTGTTGGAGTGTTCACAGCATATGGCACCAATCTTAGTGTTTCTAGCAATATCATCCATGAATCATGATACATAGATACTCCTACAAAATTGAAGCCCAAAAGGCACCAATTAGGATACTGTGGTGCTTTTATGTCTCAGAATCCATCAGAAAGCACATCTTTCTTATTTCACAAATGCAATCAATTGGAAAACAGCATTGCATATCATTTCATGTTAGTTCAAAAGGCTAACACGCAAAAGGAACATAGGCTTGGAAGAGAAGCAACACAAGGTGTG